>NW_026261548.1:0-178740 GCF_024610245.1 Lodderomyces pseudojiufengensis
TCAACTAAGAAACTCAACTAAAGTCAGTTCACAAAGTCAACTATTAAAGTTACCAATCAAAGTAAATTATCAAAACCGACTAAGAAATTAAACTATTCAAAGTCAACTAAAGACAAATATCAGACTCAACTAATAAAGTCTTCCAAGATCAATCGGAGTCAACCACCAAAGAACTATCAAAATAAAGTGTCAAGTTCCACCATCAAATTCGAGTCTTTTAAGAAAGTAAACGATCAAAGTCATCTAACAAATCATACCGACAAAGTATACTATCACATTAAACAGAGAAACTAATCTATCAAAGTCAACTGTCAAAGTCAACTTTCGAAGTCAATCTATCAAACAAAATCACTATCCAGTTCAAGAAATCAACTAAAGGCAACTAATAGACTTTTACAGCCAATTAACAAACTCAGGTATCAAACAAAGTAAAAAATCAGCTGTTCCAACTATCAAAATCAACTAACTAGATTATCTATCAAAATCAGCTCTTAAAATCAGCACATAAAGTCAACTATTAAAGTCAAATAACCAACTCAAGTATCAAACGAAGTTTAACCTAGTTAAATAAACTACCAAGTTCGACAAAAGTAAACTAAAGCAAACTATCAACCTAAACTAATAAAGTCAATTAGCAGAAGCATCCAAAAATTTAAAATAATAACTGAAACAATAACTGAATCTCGTATAGTAAATCAACAACTGAATAAATAACAAAATTTATTACTAGAATTATTACTAGAATAATTACTGGAATAATAACTAAATCAATAATCAAATTCATAATTAAATAACTCAGTTCCAAAACAATTACCACAAACAAATAGAACAAAATAATTGTTGAATTTCATATTACAGTGCATAACTAATCTATTACTGCGTTTGTAACTGAAATTTTAACTAGAATAATCACTGGAACCAAATTAATAACCAAATTAATAACCAGATTAATAACCAAATTAATAACTAAAACAGTATCTAAAACAGTAACAAAAACAAGAAGTAAAAAATAACTAGATCAAAACTAAATTTAAAACTACAATAGTAACTGAAATAATAACTAGAATAATAACTGAAATATTACGTAGAAAAATAACTAGAATAATAGTTAAATCAGAAACTAATTCTATGACTAAAATGATAACTAAGTTCAAAATAACTTCCAAACACAAAAGGAAGAAAATATACTAATGCTTAGTATCGTACATTCTTAGGTTTCATTTCCAAACTCATAACTAGAATTCATAACTGTTTCCATATCTAAATCAATAGCTAATATAAAAAACTAGATTAATAAACAATAAAGTAACAAAACAATAATAACGACAAAACTAAAAAATACTTAATGTTGTATCGTAAAATAATATCTAGAAACATAACTGAAACAATAACCAAAATAATAACTGTAATAATCAATAAATCAAGAACAAAATAATGAAGTCTATAATGAAATTATACCCAAATTTATAACAATTCCATAAATTCACAACAGTTCCATTCCTAACTACATCATCAAAAGAAATCATTACCAGCTATAAGTTATTGATCAACACCACAACTACTTCAATAAAATACGAGCTCAACTTATTTGGTAGCTCATTTACGAGGACTGCGTTTTTTCGATTTTTTCTCACTCAAAAAAAAAAAACTTCGCGCTCCCAGAACTCATTTTAAAACTGCAACGCCGCATTCACTTTCATTTTTACGTTATGGCGCTACCTATGAGTTTCAGAACTGGAATTGGACGCAAATTGCTGCGTGACACATAATGTAAGCTAACCTTGATTTTCCTCATTAAAACAGTATCAAACAATGCAAGTATTTTGACAACTTCATTCTGGCTATCACTTGAGTTTTCATATTAAAGGTATGATTTGTGTGAAACCGTTTATATAATTAATATCATCAATCAAGTTATCATCCGAATTTTTTAATATGAAATGATCCAAAAGGTTTAATTCTCTAATGTTTGACTTAGTACAATAAAACTTTAATGTCAAATTGTTCTTCAACGATCATTTGATTTCCATAATGAATTTTAATATTGAATTATGTATTTTCAAAATTCATAATGGCTACCTGAGATGCATAGGCGTAAGCACGTTTACTATACATATAATTATTTTAAAACAACACACGTCTCTAATAACAGTAGTTTGAATGCATCTTTGATTCAAATTAATTATAATCTGTAGAATTAGGAAATTTGGAAGAAATGGCTTCGTGATAAATAACCTAAATCATTAATACAACCCTTAGCAATTTTTCAACTCTTGCGAGCATTGAATCAAATGATTTTTGATTTCGAATGAAAGAATAAACCTAAATATAATGAAATTGAAAGGGACTAGAACCATTCACTCGTTAGTCGAGTGACCACATAGAAACTTAGAATGAGCAGTATGAAATGTTCTGGTTAGGCTGCTACATTTTATCAGGAATAAAATTGAAAATGACAAATAAAAGATCCTCTCGGGTAATTTTGTAACTCAATTCTCAAACATAAAAAAAAAAATGTAAACTTAATAATAAATTGACATACACCTACTGCTTGGTGTTGGATTTATTCAAAACCTGTTCAAAATTGATTTTCAAAAATTCATGTACTTAACTCAATGTTACCAAAAAATTTTAAAAAAGATAAGATAAAATAAAAAAACAAGATTCCGCTTTTTAGTTTAATTTCATTTATTACACAAAGTGCATGATTCAGATGTTAATAAATTTATATATTTCCGAAATTTCGTATATCAAATTAATAATTAAAAAGAGTTAAATACAACTATGAAGTCAATTTACGATGCATTCAATTTAATTTGAATTAAGTAGGTTCATCAAATAAGTCAACTGAGAAACGTTTTACCTAAATGTGATACGAAATATAAAAGGATATTATTTTCTTTCAAAACTGAAAGTTAAGATTTGTCTTCAATTTAAAGACCAAATTTATCAACCACAATGATAATCAAATTTCAATTGCTTATATTTGCTTCATTAATTTTACCTATTTTTGCAAAGTTTTCAATTCAAAATAGAGATACATATTGCGATGCGCAATCTTGTGATGATTCAGATGATCTTTCACAAGATTGTCTTGGACCTTATTATGATTATTGCATTTGTGGATTAGGTATAGACTTTTGGACAGCATTTTTGAAATGTGCTCAAGATTGTGACGTTCAGTATATCCTGTTGTATTCACCTGAAACATTGAAGCAAGACTATTGTGTGAATATACAATATTCAGTATATTTATCAGCATCTGAATCAGAAGCATCATTATTAAGTGCAGATAGTGAATATCCCGATTCATTTGAAACAGCAGATGCTACTGAAGGTGTTTCATCAGATTTTGAAACTGTATTTTCTACAATTTCTCAATTATCAAAATCACAAGCTAAAAGTTCAGTCAGAAGTAATGGTGGTATTGCTGGTCCAACAACTTTAGCTAATTCACCTAGATCAACTACATCTTTAGCTAATTCATCTAGATCAACAACAACTTTAGCTAATTCACCTCGATCAACTACATCTTTAGCTACTTCACCTAGATCAACTACAACTTCAGCTAATTCATCCAGATCAACACCAAGTCAGGGAAATTCACCGAATCAAGGAAGTTCACCAAGTCAAGGTAATTCACCAAATCAAGGAAGTTCACCAAGTCAAGGTAATTCACCAAATCAAGGAGGTTCATTTATTCAATCTTCACCAAGTCAAGGAAGTTCATCACCAAGTAGTAGAGGTAGTAATGATGGAAGCGGAGCTGTCAATGATGGTGTTGTTGTTAAAGCCGGTATATGGTCTATATTATTTCTATTGTTTTTGTGAGATCAGTTCAGCAAGATCAGTTCAGATATAAATAATAAATTATATAATAGTACCGATTTTGAGATTGTAATCGTCAAAGTAAAGTAAACAAAATGAATATGTAAATGAATATCTAAAAATATTTATTGTCGTGTTTTGTATGTCTTAAATTAAATTAAACTAATTAAGCCTACTTCTCCTTATTTTATGATTGTAGCTTTGCATTTAACATTTAAGAAACAAAGCATATTAAGGGTTTTTAACCCAAACTCGTTTAGAATAAAAATTGGTCAGCCGTATCAGTCATTGAAAATCTTCACGCTCAATAAATAAAGTTAGTCTTGGGTGATAAGATATAAGTATTTTGAATTTACTCATCAACTCAATTTTTTAAATGTTAGATGTATCTTGTTTGGGGGTGCACAAATTTTAATCAACTTACAGGATTGAAATTCGGTAGAATAATTCATTAAACTATTCATTTTTGAATTATTTTTTGTATTACCGACTACCATTTTGTGTTACGTTAAATGCATGATCATTAGATAATAGAGAGAGATAATACTTTAAATGAAACGTATTGAAATGTATCAATTAAATCAACTATGAAAATTTGAATGTTCGTAAAATAAATGATAAATTAAGCATAAATTTTACTTATAGAATGCCGTACTCTGGGTATAACCTTTTCCATGTTTCAAAATTCCGTGCTTATGATGGTTATAATGCCCAAAAGTTAATTTAACTTAATTTGATACCAACATACGATGACTCGTTAATTTAACCCCAAATTACAAGAACAAATCAATTTTTATCTTTTAATATTCCGGTATATGTTTCCTTGAATAAATCAGAGTATTTCAATCAATTTAATCTTGGTACAGCTCTTGCCTATTTTCGTTTTCATCTCTTGTCGATACGATTAAGAAAACAACACTTTCAAATGTTTTGTCTTTATCAAATGCTTATGATACTTTAGAAAGTAAATATTAATGATTTTGTGATGAAAGTAATGTAGATTTTAATTATTTTGAAGCATGTGTTTTGTAGCAATGACATAATAGACATATATTAAATTCATAATAAGGTACCATGCATATTGATCAAGTGAAACATTTTTAAGCCCTTAAAATTGATAGAACAAACTTGTAATTTATTTGCAGCCTATTTTTTGAATCAGTGTAGTTTGCAGTCTAATTTTTTGAATCAATATAACACTCTTATCAGCAAACCAATTAATTTTCAACATAGGTTGAAGAAATAAACCTGTGATGTTACAAATTAATAGTTTCGTAATTTGGCTCAAATTATTATCTAATAAAAAAAAATTAGAACTTATTAGATAATGCAATGCGGGTGAAAAGTTATTGTCCTCCACATTATTGTCTTTGTTAATGTATACCAATGGATTGAAAATGAAATTCACCTTTTGGTACAGTTCCCCTTAAAAATGTCAATTTCAATCGATCAAAACTAATTGAGTTTTTCATTATCAATTGAAAGCAATCTTTTAAGATGATGAACTTGATTAGTAAACCTTACACTCAGACTTCTTTAGTTCTTTCCAGATTAGTTTTAAAAAATCAAAGAAATAATTGAGTATTAGTTTCCATCTGTAATTAATTTATTGAACACGAGGAGCAGTGGTAACTATGTATTACTTATCTCACACCAAATTGATACATATTATTTCAAATTAATAGAAGGGTTGTTGAAAAGATAAGATACTTTGTCGATTTATTGTCATTACACAAATTAAATAATTCAATTTAAAAATAAATTTTCGAGATTTCGTATTTCAAAATATAAATTATGAACATTTTAAATTAATGAAATCAGATTACGACCATTTAATTTCATTCAAAACTAGCATGCCAATGATTTAGATAACATGTAACTAATAAAGTATCTCAAAATTGTTCAAAGTACAAAGTGGGTTTTGATATAAAAAGATGCTAAATTTCCTTCAATCTTAAAGTGTCATTTACTCAATTTCAATCATAAATCAAAGTTTTCAACCATAACGATGCTTGTTTTTCAATTTATTATCATTGCTTCATTAATTTTCACCACTTCTGCTAAATTTTCACGTCCAAATAAAGATTCGTCTTGTGATTCTTCATACTGTGATCAGGCTGATGATCTTTCAACATCTTGTCCTAATGATGATTATGATTATTGTATTTGTGGTTTAGGTTCTGATTTTTGGAAAGTATTTTTAAAATGTGGTCAAGCTTGTTATCCAAATTCATATGCTCAGTTTACAACTCCTGACGGTTTAAAACAATCTTGGTGTGCAAATATAGATTATGCAGACTATACATCAGCCTATAATTCAGCCTATAATTCAGCCTCAAAATCTCTTCAAAATGCTAAAACAACAGGTGGTAATGGAGGTGGCGGTGCTGTTGCTACTGAAACAGCAGGAAGTAATGGAGGAAGCTCTCCATCTGGAGGCTCTTCAGGTGGATCAGGTGGTTCTTCTTCAGGTGGTTCTTCATCAGGTGGATCAAGTGGTTCTTCTTCAGGTGGCTCAGGTGGTTCTTCTTCCGGAAGTAACGGAGGAGGAAGCGGTAGTGATTCGAATTCAGGTGGTTCTGGTGGCAATGGTCAAAAAAACGATGGTATTGTTGTTAAAGCAAGTAGAGCATATTGGGCTTTATTATTCTTATTATTTTTATAAATTCAATATTATTTAATCTATAAATTTAAACTTTTATTCATAATTACCTTTTTTCAATAATTCATTTTCAACAATTAAACTTTGTTTATTACTCAAACTAACCATTTTTAACAATTCATCATTTTCTTTTTGTAAATGATTCATTTTAGTTAATAATTTATGACCTAACTCTTCAATATCTATAGCAAATGAATTAGGATTATGTACTAAATTACTTGAAACTAAAACAATTTCCATTCTTTGATTTAATTCTTCAACTTCATCACATTTTTCTTGTAAAGTTCTTGATAAATCTTGAAATAATTGATAATGATTACTAGGAACTTTATAAGTTGTGATTGAATTTTCATCTTTCATATCATAATATGATTTATTATTTTTATTTTTAATCATTATATTTATTTGTTCAGTTAAATTCTTAATAATTTGATTTTTAAGAATTAATTCATTTTTCAATTTTGAAATTTCTTCTTTTGATGAATCATCATTAAATCTAGAATTAGTTGATGAAGGAGTCTGAGGGAATTTATTAGTGGTATATTGATTTGGAATATAGCTTGGAGCATTTAACAAATTGTTGGTCATATATTTATTTGAAGTTGAGTTTGTAGAGTCTAAATCATTGAAAAAACTATTATCATAAGAATCTTTCGAACTTAAAGGTTGGAATTTTTGTTGTTGCCAATTATTTTGATTTTGATTTGAGTAAGATGTTTGATTCCAAATTCTTTTTGGCGTATAATCTGATTGCTGTTGGTATTGTAATTGTAAATAATCATTATTGAAAAAGTTTGTATTGTTTGAATCCATATTATTGCCACTGGTATTTGGTGTTTGATCTGGTTGTAATGAGGAATCAGAACTGAATTTTAATTGATTTATTGACTATGGACGTGTTTTGTTAGTAAGTTTTTTCTAAGTTTTATAGTAGAGCAAATAAACATACGTTTAATAAATTACTATCTGTCATTTTAGTTGTTGTTGATGTTGAATAAAGTGAATGTTACGAGTAATAATTAAATGTGTTGCAATTAATTTAAATGTGTTTCAGATTTATATTTTTTTCTATAGAGGGCGTGTCTCAAAATAAATGACATTAAAATTTTAAGACACTATACAGACGCGTTTCAATTTTGTTTACTTTAATATTTTCATTCTTCAAAACTAATCTTATCAAATCAACTAATAATCACTCAATAAAAATGGTACCAGCTCCAATAATAGATAGTGATGATTCACAAATACAATCCTCAAAACCAAGTGAAGTTGATATGGAATTTTACTACAAACGTCTTTTACCTTTTAAATATATATTCAATTGGTTAAGTCATTCACCAAAACCAACAAAAGATTTTATAATGAGAGAATTTGCTTATGAATTTAGATCAGGGGCATATCAACGTTATAATTCATATTCTAATGTGGAAGAATTTAAAAAATCAGTTATAAAAGCAATTCCTACACGTTTTGAAATTGGAGCAGTATATAAAGTAGCACCAAAAGAGAGACATAATCTTCCAAAACAAGCATTAAAACCGTTAACAAAAGAATTAGTATTTGATATTGATTTAACTGATTATGACGATATTAGAACTTGTTGTCAAGGAACTGATATATGTTGTAAATGTTGGAAATTCATACAAGTTGGTTCAAAAATTATAGAAGATTGTTTAAGACAAGATTTTGGATTTAAACATATGATTTGGGTATTTTCAGGTAGAAGAGGTGCACATTGTTGGATAAGTGATAAAAGAGCAAGAGAATTGGATGAACAAAGTAGAAGATCAATAGTGGAATATCTTGATGTATTAGGGGCAAAACATGTTAAATCATCTAAGGGAATTCATGTTAAAAGACCATTTCATCCACATATAGAAAGAAGTTTTGAAGTGATGAAAAATTCATTTATAGATATAATATTAGAAGATCAAGATCCTTGGTATACTGATTCTGAAACAAAAGAAGATTCAAAAAATTGGAAACAAATTAATGATTTATTAAATTTTATACCTAATAAAGAATTACAAATTGAATTAAGAAAAAAATGGAAATCAAATAAAAATGTATCAAGATCAAAAGAAAAATGGGAAGATATAAATACTTTAGCATCAAAAATATTTAAATCAAATTTGCAAGTTGGACCATTAATGGATGCAAAGAAAGATATTATAATTTTTTATTTATATCCAAGATTAGATATTGAAGTTTCACGTCAAATTATTCATTTATTAAAATCACCATTTTGTATTCATCCAGGTACTGGAAATGTATGTGTACCTTTCAATCCTTTAAAAAATATATCTGGAAATTCACAAGATGATGCATATGGATTTAATCCAACAACTTCACCTAATTTGAAAACAATTCAAAATGAATTAGAGGCATGGGAATCAAAAAGTTCACAAGTTAATGATATTCCATCATGGGATAAAACAAGTTTAAAACCATATGTTGATTATTTCAAACAATTTGTAGGAGATTTATTAAAATCTGAAGAGAATAAAGAAAAAAGAGAATTAGAAAATCCTTATGAATTTTGATATAGAAATAAATAAAACTTTTAAAAATTTATTCTAAAGTCTAATTTTATGTAACAGGACAACTTGATTCGCCCTTTTCCTCTATTAATGCAGCTTCTTCTAATGATCCAGAATTATTTTTTATAATAATAGTTTCAATTGATACACCTTTTTGTAATTCAGGTTCACCATCTTCCGGTACTTTTTGAGGATCAATTCCATGATGCCACTCTATATATTCCAATTCTTCATTATATTTAATATAACCAGAAGTTAAATATACATCTCCATATTCTAAAAATGGATAATGCCATTTAGGTACAAATATTATAGTTGGTGAATCTATATCATTAAAATCAATAGCTATTTGTAATGAAAATTTTACTGATTTAATATCAAATTCAGATGCTGTTATTTTACCTTTTGTAGCAATCATATATGGTCTTATAACTGCACTTGCAGCTCTTACACCATCAGGTGATGGATAACATTTTCTATATTGACGATGATAAACATTTGATGGAGTAGTTGATATAATTGAAGATTGAGAAGAAGTATCATCAGATTCATATTCTGTATCTTTATCAAAAGATGATTCAGAATTAGTTGAAATAACACTATTTTTAGAAGAACTAAAACCCATTTTTGTAGCAGCTGATAATTTTCTTTTAGCTTTTAATGTAACAACTGAATTTTTTCTTTTTGGTGGAGGATTTGAAGAATTTAATGGTGAAGTATCTTCATCATCAGCAAATGAAAGATTTCTATCATCCATTGACCAAAATGAAAAATCTTCATTATTCCAATGATCACCCCATTTATGATTATTTGAACTATTATAACACCAATAAGTATGTGACATATTTGCACCTTCTAAAGCATTACTAATAGCATCTAAAGCAGCTGTTTGAGATATATATTTCCCATTTCTATATGATCTTTTATCATCCATATCAAATGGCATTCCTGTTTCTGACATTAATACAGGAATAGGACCTAAATATTTTTCACATTCATTTCTCATTTCAATAAATTGTTTTCGTATACAATTCCTTATAGCTCTTTCACCAAATACAATACCTAAAACAGGATTTATATAACAACCTCTCATTATACCTAAAGTATCAACATTATATTTATTATTCCAACTTTTAAACATAAGGGATAATCCATCATAATAATGAGGACAATAAATAGTTTTAGAATCTATAATATTTCTTTCATCATTTTTTAAATCTGGAGGTTGTTCTAATACAGGTACTGATAACATTACCCATGCTTTTGAATTATGTTTTCTTATAGTTTCTTTAAATTTGATATAAAAATTAACAAAATGAAAATTTACAAATGTATGAACATCAATTTTAGAAATCTTGTTTGGATATTTATGAATTGGTAATGATTTACTAAAAAATTCTGATTGTAACATTAAACATTTTGAACTTATTTCTAATCTTTGAGCTTGAGTCATATCTTCTAAGGGGGTATCATTTACTGGCCAATCCCATATACCTTGTAATGCAAATATACATTTACCTAATTCCCATGCTTCATTTCTTTTAAAACCATAATGTTTATCAATTATTTCTCCTTCTTCTGGAGTTAACCATGCTTTGATACCCTTTGGATCAATGATTTTAGTAGCATATTTTCTTGGTCCAGTTACAGATATCCTATATTCATCAACTTCACATGCATATCCCATACCTAATTTCATTGATTGAAAAGCAGTTGGAGTTGTACCTACTCTTAATTGTTGTTCATTAGGTATATAATTCAAATTTGGATAACCTATTAACCCACAATTAGGTTCATTCATAGATTCAAATCCCATAATAGTTCCATTTTCAATTAAATTTGGAACTCCTTTCAAAATTTCCATCCATATAAATTCAACAGCACCAAAAAATTTATTTTGTAAATAATCTTGAATATTTTCATCATTTATAAAAAAATTTGGAAAATAATTTTTACCTGCGAAAAAAGCAGTAAACATAACTAATGAAGCTAATCTTTTATAATTTGAAGTCCATAACATTTTATGATAAATATCTGTTGAATCATGAAATCTTGGTTCATTATGTAATATAGCAGCTTCAGTCATTGAAAAATTTTTAGGATTTAAACCAACTGAATAAAAAGTCCACATTGGAGCTCCACTCCCACCTGAATATCTTGACCAAACATCTTGATGTAAATCTAAAAAAATATATAATCCACCAATTTCTCCAATAATTTTTAATATTTCTATAGTATAATTTGCAAAATCTTGATCATATTTTCCAGGACCTTCATGTTCTATAGCTTCCCAAGTTAAAACATATCTTATAGTATTATAACCCCAACTTTTAATTCTTTGAAAATGCAGTTTAGCTTCATCTATGGGAAAAGGTCTTCCAACAAATGATACTTTATCACCATCAAAGAATATATTATTTGATTCTGTACAATTCCCACAATAAGATGTTGTATTTGGATTTACAGGTAATTTCAGTTGAGAATCAACATTTATTCCTTTTAAAACAATTTTACGACCAGTTTTTGGATCATAAAATTCTCCTTCATTATTTGATTCTAATGGTATGCAAGGTAATATTGAATTTGAATTATTATTAGTTTCTGGAATACTCTGAGTTGGTGGATAATCTCTTTTAAGACATTTTACTCCATTTATTGAAATATTTGATGTAGTCAGATATAATCTTAATCTATCATGTATTGCATCATGGGCATATCTTGCTGATCTCATACTATTATAAAATACATAAAGGAATCTAATCTATTAAAAATAACAAACTAGATATGGGAAAAGTGGATATATATTTGGTAAATGAATGACTTTTGTTGTTGATGTAAAAGTGATTAATTCTGTTAGAAATAGAATCAGTCGGTAATTTCTTTTTTACTTGCTAAATTAAGTTAAAAAGAAAGATTAGTATGAAACGTACAAATTAAACAGATTATCATCTACTGACTACAACACCGCCACCTCCACAAATCAGTATCATTCATTCATACAACATTACATTATTAAATATTACATTCTATATAAAGTGTGTTTGTAAAAAGATTCTATATTAACATTAGTCTATCATCGTATATTTATGAATTTTCTTTTGGTTGTAGATCTCTTAACTTAATTAAAAATATCTGGGGAAAAGAAAAGTTTAAAAATATCAAACCATCGCTACCAATGTCATTTATTTTATAACCGGACTTATATCTTATTAGCTAGTGTCATCAGATGCTTATATGACCCTCGTTGTTAATTAGTATATAATTGTCCATCTTGATAGTATTAATTGATAAATGAAGAATATAGAAAAATAAAATAGCTTATTAACCTAATCACCATAATATTTAATACAGTATTTACTCAATTTTTTTCTTTTTCTTTTCAAATGGATGTGGTTTTTTATTATTATTATTATGAAATGAAAATAAAGGTATAATTTTTTCCTTTTTCTTTGTTGTTTCATCACTTAATTTAAAATATTTTGAAGCAAATTCATATAACCAAATAGGATCAATAATTGTAACACATTGCATATATTCTTTTGAAGTTAATAAAATAGTATGATATAATAAATATTCTGTATTTTTACCAAATAAACTTGATGATGGATGTAAATATACTGATTCATTTTTTGATAAAGTTTTATAACCTTCACCACTTAATTTTTTTGCAGTATTTTTAAAAAATCCACAACAAAGAGTTTTTCTTATGTTATCTAAATTTGATCCACAACTTTTTATTTCATATTTATAATTTATCATAATTGATTTTAATTGTTTTTTTATATCCATTGCTCTTTTTAAACTTCTTTCTTGAATAAAATTATCTTGACACCAATTTTTATTATAATTATTTTGACACCATCTTTGAAAAACATTTAATAAAGTTAAATGATCTCCCATTATTGAATTAAATCTTGCTCTTTTTTGATCTGCTTGAATTTGTTTATTTTTGGGTCTAAAAAAAATTGTTTGTACAGATAACATTGCAATAATTGTTAAAATTTCTTCAGTACATTCAAATTCAACTGATTTAATTAATGTTTTAGCTAATGCTGGTTCCATGGGAAAATTTGCCATTTTTTTACCTAATAAAGTAATTTCTCCATCATCATCTAACGCTTCCAACATATATAAATCTTCTAATGATGTCATTAAAGTTCTCATTGATGGTGGATCCATAAATTCAAAATTAATCAAATCTTTAATCCCCATTGCTTTTAACATTAATATAGTATGAGATAAATTTTGTCTTTGAATTTCTGGAATAGTATTTGGTAACATTTCTTTTTCAAATGATTCTTCAGTATATAATCTATAACATTTACCAGGTCCAGTTCTACCTGCCCTACCACTTCTTTGATTAGCTTGAGCTTTACTAATAGGACAAATTTTTAAAGAATCCATTCCAACTCTTGGATCATAAGCATTTAATTTAACATAACCAGGATCTATAACATAATAAATTCCATCAATTGTAATTGAAGTTTCAGCAATATTTGTAGCTAATATAACTTTTCTTGAACCCGGGGGAGTTGGTTCAAATATTTTAGTTTGCATTTCTGAAGGTAACGCAGAATAAACTGGTAAAATTATTAATTCTGTTGCAGAATCTCCTAAAATTTTTAATCTTTCAGATAAAATTTCACAACTTGTATCAATTTCATCTTGACCTGTTAAAAATACTAATATATCACCAGGAGGTTCAGATATATGAATTTGCATAACTGAATCTAATGCAGCTGCTAAATAATCCATTTCTGGTTCTTTTGTATATAATATCTCAACGGGAAAAGTTCTACCTGGAATTTTAACTATAGGACAATTATTAAAATATTTTGAAAATTTATTAGAATCAAGAGTTGCTGATGTTATAATAACTTTTAAATTTGGATTTGCTTTGGCTGCTTTTTTTAATAAAGCAAATAAAACATCTGTTGCTATAGTTCTTTCATGTGCTTCATCAAGCATAATTATTGAATATTTGTTCATTTCTGGATCACTTAATGCTTCTTTTTCCAACATACCGTCAGTCATATATTTAATTTTTGTTTTAGGGGAGGTATTATCATCAAATCTAACATTATAACCAACTTCATCACCTAATATACAACCAACTTCTTCAGAAACTCTTTTAGCAACTGAAGTAGCTGCAACCCTTCTTGGTTGAGTACATCCAATAATTTTTGATTCTCCATTTATAATATTCATTTTTTCTTCATATAAATATTGTACAATTTGAGTAGTTTTTCCAGAACCAGTTTCACCAACAATAACAAGAAATTGATTATTTTTAATTTGTTCAATTAAATCATTTCTCATATCAAAAACAGGTAATGATTTTCTTTGTTCATCTATTGACATAGTTGTTGGTTTTCCAAATGCAATTTTTTTGGATTTTTTCCATTCAGCAATTTTTTTTTCACTAGATTCTTCATCTTTCTCAAATAATGGATCAATTTCTTGATGTTGTTTTTGTTTTTGAGATTTTAATTTATCATCTCTAAAAGTTTTAGCTAATTCAGAACCCTTTTCAATTACTTTTGACATTGCACCTCCTTCCATTTTTAAAATTGTATTTATGTTCGGTAGTTCCTTAAATTTTGGTTGATTTTTTAAAAATTCAGGTTTAAAATCATTTAATTCAATATCATGAGAAATTTCAGGTTCATGATGAATTATTTGAGATTTTGATTCAATTTCTTCAAATTCATTTAATTCAGGATAATCTTCTTGTTTTGCAGCTCCAGATGCAATTAATTGTCTTGCTTCCCATCTTTCAGGTGATGTCATTTTACGATTAGATTTTTGAATTTTATTATTAACGGTTCCACGTTCAATTTCCAAAATTTCACCATTTTCTTGATTAATTCCTCTCATTGATAATGAAATTTTCCCATCTTTTCTTTCATCAATAATTTTAACAAATACTTTTTGATTTGGTTTTAAAATTGAAGAATTTTCAACTCGAGATCCATCAAATGATATTTGTGAAACATGACAAAGTCCAGAAGAATTATTAAATTTTATGAATGCACCATACGGAGGCGTTGATATGACCCTACCTTCATAAACACCATTATCTAATTTCCTTTTACTACTCGTTGAGCTTAAAGAATTATAATATTCTCTTATGAATAATTTATCAAAATCTTCACCTCCATTCTTTTTAACTAAATCATGAAATTTAAGAAACCCATATCCAGATGATTTGATAAATAAATCTTTTAGAAAATTATGAATTAATTTTATATTTTCTTCATCTAATGAACCTAAATGTTTTTGAATGATATCATATTGTTTGGTTTCACCATTTGACATTGATTCATGAAGCTTTCGTAGTGACAATGAGATCTCAATAGAATTAAATTTTGTGTACAGAAAAAGCTACCAAAATCGAATTGTCAATTTCTCATTTTTCAACTTCAATTTCTTACAACCAAACTTGCCACCAATTTAAACTCAACATCAATAACACAACACATCCCAAAAATGTCTAGAGAAGATCCAATAAAAGCCGAAAAGGATTTTTCAGCAACATTAGATGAACAATTCCCAATCATAGAAAAAATCCCAAATTATAAAGAACAAATTGATAAATATTTAGTATTAGAAAAACAAACTCGTCAATCATCAGATTTATCAAGTTCAAAAAGAATTTTGGAAAGATTAGTAAATGTATTAGTTTCAAATGGAGATTGGAATTATTTAAATGATTTAATTATTATTCTTTCAAAAAAACATGGACAATTAAAATCTTCAATACAATTTTTTATACAAGAAGTAATTAAAAATTTAAAACAACTTAATGAATCAGATCCCAAGGAATTAGAAACCAAAATAAAATTAATTGAAACTATTAGATTAGTAACTGATAAAAAAATATTTGTTGAAGTTGAAAGAGCAATAGTTTCAAAAAATTTAGCAGAAATTTATTTAAATCAGAAAAATGATTTAGATAAAGCAGTTGAAATATTATGTGATTTACAAGTTGAAACTTATTCATTGATGCCTTTCAGTGATAAAATTGAATATATATTAGAACAAATTCAATTAACTTTACAAAAGGGAGATTATAATCAAGCTAAAATATTAAGTAGGAAAATCTTGTTGAAAACTTTAAAAAATTTTGAAAAGGCAGATGAGTTTAAAACAACTTATTTAAAATATTTAATTGATATTAATATATTTGATTATGATTATTTATCAATTGTTAAAAATTTATTATTATTAATTGAAATTCCAATAGTAAAAGAATCAAAAGAATTTAAAGATTATTTAATTTCAATTGTTTATTATATAATATTATCAACTTATGATCCTCATCAAAATGATTTAATTAATAAAATATCAAAAAATCCTATTTTTTCAAAAACAATAGATTCAAAAATTTTTAAACTCTTGGAAATTTTTACAACTGATGAATTAATTCATTGGTCAAATATTGAATCATTATACAAGCAAGAATTTTCAACCACCTCAATATTCAAAGATGTTAAAAATTATGAAAATTTACAAAAAAGAATTATTGAACATAATTTAAGAGTTATAAATAAATTTTATCAATATATGAAATTAGATAGATTATCATATTTATTACAATTATCAACAGATGAATCAGAAAAATATATAAGTGAATTAGTAAATAATGGTATGATTAATGCAAAAATTAATCGTCCAAAAGGGATAGTAAAATTTGATAAAACTAAAAGAATTGAAGGTATGGATCCAAGAACAAGTGATAATCATATAAATGCTGTATTAAATGATTGGTGTTTTGATGTTGATAAATTATTAGAAGAAATTGATTCAATTGGTCATTTAATAAATAAAGAAGAAATGATGTATGGAATTAAAAAAGTTATATAATAGAATTAATAAAACAAATTTTCATTATATTGAATATAACAGTCTCTAACTAATATCTAATACTATTAACGTTTAATTGAAGCGAAAATGGAACTACCGTAATTAGATAGTAAAAACACCAGCTATTAAAGCAATTAAACTCATAACTTTATCAACTGAAACTACTAACCCATCATTTTGTTTAGATGATGAACCAGAAGAAGTTTGAGTTGAAGAAGAAGATGCAGAACTTATTGAACTTGAACCACCAGTAGTTGCAATAGCTGCTCTACTTGAAGCACCAATTGTACTTGAATATTGATCAGAATCATCTGTTTCATCATGACCATCACAATTTTGAGTATAAGCATCAAATCCATGATTATCTTTAACTTCTTCTAAACCTTTTAACATTGCTATTGCTCCTGCTGGAGTATTTGGGATTTTTGTAGTAACATTCCATAAATTACTTAAAGAAGGACAATTATTTGCAGTACCATTTTTATTATAACCACCATCACCAGAAGGATTCTTTGTTTTATTAAATTCATTTTTTAAATTATCAAAATCTTCATTTGTTTCAATATTACCATCATTTAATTCAACTAATCCATAATTATTTTCTTCTTCAAAATATTCATAAACTAATCCTCCAGAAAATACAGAAGACATTTGATTTGAATATATTACTTCAACTTCAGAAAATGGTCTTGGTCTCTTAGTATTACAACCATATTCTGAAAAAAAAATAGGAATAGTATAATTTGCAAAATCTTTCATTTGATTTGAATATTGACTAGTGGTCATACTTGCATCTCCACACCATGAATAATCATTTATACCAAACATATCAATTCTTGCTAAATCATCATCTCCACAATTGAAATATAATGCAGAACTTAATCTATATTCATCAACACTTGCTGCACTATAACCAACAGGAATAGTTCTAAAATTTCTATTTTTTATAAAAGTTTTGATATCTCTTACAACTGCTTTAACATAAGGAGCAGCTTCTAATGAAGGACCATCATTTATAACTTCATTTCCAGCAAAAAATCCTAAAGTATTATCATATATAGCAAATTCTTGAATAGTTGCAAAAATTTCTCTTAAATAATCTGAATTATAAGAACAATTAGCATTTGATCTTGTTATTGATGAATGAGGAGTATTAACATCTAATATAACATATATACCATTTTCTGCTAATTTATCCATACATTCAGTATGATTTTTTGTATTATCAATAGAATAAATTCTAACAGTATTTATACCTAATTCATTAAAATATTTTATATCTCTTTCACAACTAGCTGTATCTGCAATTGGATCTTCAATAACGGAGTTTGAATCATAAGCTTGATAATCTATACCTCTTATATAAAATCTTTCACCAGTTTCTGAATTCCAAAATGCATTACCTTTAACTTCTATTGAAGCTATTGATAATACTGTTGATATAAATGATAAATAAGTTATAATATTAAACAACATTTTGTAGTGAAGCGAGTGTATTATAGTTGGTTCAAAAGTTGATTGTAAAAATTTGAAGTAATAGAAAAATTTGGTTGTTTATATTTACAAAAATTTATTAGAATGAAAATTTCATGATTTATTTTCATAGTCTACTAAAAATTAAACCATTTTATTAAAGTTTAAAATCTATAGTAGTTCTACTAAAACTACATCAATCATATCGTGTTTCCAGTCAATGTTCGCCCTATTTAGATTAAAGCTACACTTTATACCATTCGTTATTGACTTGTTTTGCAACCATTTATAAAATTGTTTCATTTTCTTCGTTTGACAAGAAGATAAGAAAATATTCAATAATAATATGTCAATATTCTTAGTATTTACTGAGAGAAAAATTTTCTTTTCGAACATTGTAAAACTAAATGGGCTGATTCCAAATATGTTCAGCCTTGAGCTTCCACTACTTATTCTCAAAGATCATGGCTTTAATGTTTATTGATCTATTGTTACCCCATTCGTATTATCAATTTACCATATAGATTAATACAATACAATTGTAAAAACACGAGATCTAATTTTGTTAGTAAACAAAGAAAATTGACACGTAAAAAATATTCTATTGTAACACAAAAATGATGTGTTAATTTGGTAGCGTATTTTAATTATGATACTACTTCAATAATGTATGAAGTTTCAGATTTATACAACAAATCAATATACAGAAGGTTTCGAATTAGCTTAAACATACTCTTCAAATTGTATCCAACCTTTGCTTTTTACCTGTTTAGTTGATTTGATTCTACAACGTTAGGATAGAAAAGAACAATGATGGCATTATTATAATACTAACATTTTTGCGTTTAAATTCAATTCGATTGCAAAATAATGTGGTATGAAAGTTTTTGAACTTCCAGGAAATTAAGCTAAATAATAATGAGCTTTATACCTGTCTGAACCAATATTTAAGACAATGGTTACACTGGGTGACTCTTATACATAATTCGATGCACCAACGTGAGTTAAAGCCGTACTATTACATCAGATTTGTAGTTTCAAAAATCTGTATAAGCAGCTGGTAGCATTAAATAATCTTGTGTCGTTTTTAGTGTCAGTTTTAAGCTTGTCGTTATATTCAATTTTGTATCAACTTAAATTTTTTTTCCAGTTGAGAGACCAGATCAATAAATATTCAATTGACAAACAAGACTTTAATTGAATTTTTACAACCAAATCAAAACGTACTCTCACACACATTTCACATCATCCAACCAAACCATCTCACATAGCATAACTTGATAACAATTCATCATCTAAATCAACCACCAAACACCCTACAATGGCATCACAAATACATTTTCTAGATATAAAAGGTAAACCATTATTATCAAGAGATTATAAAGGTGATATACCATCAACAACTATAGATAAATTTCCATTATTATTATTAGAATTAGAAAATGATGAAGGAGAATATAAACCATTTATAAATGATCAAGGTATAAATTATATTTTTATAAATCATAATAATTTATATATTTGTGGATTAACCAAAAAAAATGAAAATATAATGACAATAATAATATTTTTATCAAAATTAGTTGAAGTTTTAAGTCAATATTTTAAATCTTTAGAAGAAGAAAGTATAAGAGATAATTTTGTTATTATATATGAATTATTAGATGAAATGATGGATTTTGGTATACCACAAACAACAGATACAAAAATTTTAAAAGAATATATTACTCAAGATTATTATTCATTAATTAAACAAACTTCAAATCATTTAGTTGCACCACCAAATGCTGTAACAAATGCAGTGAGTTGGAGAAAAGATGGAATAAGTTATAAAAAGAATGAAGCATATTTAGATGTTGTTGAAAGTATAAATATGTTAATAACACCAAATGGTCAAGTATTAAATAGTGAAATATTAGGAGAAATTAAAATTAAAAGTCATTTAAGTGGAATGCCAGATTTAAGATTAGGATTAAATGATAAAGGAATATTTACAGGAAATGGAGATACAGATAATGATAACAACACAACAACAAATGGTAATAAAAGTGTTGAAATGGAAGATATAAAATTTCATCAATGTGTTAGATTATCAAAATTTGAAAATGAAAAAATTATAACATTTATACCACCAGATGGTGAATTTACATTAATGTCATATAGATTATCATCTGCACAATTTTTAATGAAACCTTTAATATTAGTTAATTGTAAAACTAAGATACATAAACATTCAAGAATAGAAATAAGTTGTACAGTAAAAGCACAAATTAAAAAAAAATCAACTGCAAATAATGTTGAAATTATTATCCCCATTCCAGAAGATGCAGATACTCCAAAATTTGAAACAGAATATGGTTCAATAAAATGGAAACCTGAAAATTCATGTTTAATATGGAAATTAAAAACTTTCCCTGGTGGAAAACTGTTTTCAATGACTTCTGAATTAGGTTTACCAGCAGTAAATGATTTAGAAATAAAATTAAATAAAAAACCAATAAAAGTTAATTTTCAAATTCCTTATTTTACAACAAGTGGTATACAAGTTAGATATTTAAGAATTAATGAACCAAAATTACAATATCAATCTTATCCTTGGGTAAGGTATATAACTAAATCTGGTGAAGATTATATAGTTAGAACGAAATAATAATAAGAATGATAATACGGATGATTTAAAACATTTCAACGAATCGTGTAGAAATTAGTGGTAACTACTCTTGTAAGTTATAACTTTACCAAAATATGAATTTACTGACACTTGCAAAATCATCGAACAAAGCAGCTTGGTAGTCCATCTTTACCTTTAAGTTATAACCGAGTATCTATCAAATATGTAGCCTACTTGGTAAATTAAACACCGCTATTTTTAGCTTTTCTAAGCAATATATTGAGATACTTTAATACGAGCCAAGAAGTCGACCTAATCTTTATTTTTACAACGATTTGGTAGCATAAAACATGAGATGAGTTTCATCGCTTAGTAAGATTCACAGTTTCATATATATTTATAATCAACTACAACTTTCTACTTAATTACCAAGAAGAACAAAATTAACAATGTCAGACCAAGTAGATCAACAACAAAACGCACAAGAACCTACAGAACAAGATGAATTCATTGATATAAACGAAGTAGGGGAAGAAGTATATGAAGATGATGAGAATAATCAACCACCACCAGAAGATGATGAAGATGATATGGAAATAAATGAAGAAGAAGGAGAAAACCATGAAACATTAGAAATAGATATGTCAAATAATTCATGGACTTATTTTGATAAACATGAAGATTCAATTTTTACAATTTTTTCACATCCAAAATTACCAATGGTTTTTACTGGAGGAGGAGATAATTTAGGATATTTATGGACAATTCATTCACAACCTCCAAAATTTGTAGGGACAATAGAGAATCATAAAGAAAGTATAATATCTGGTGGTTTTACTAATGATGGGAAATTTTTAATAACAGCAGATATGAATGGTTTTTTACAAGTATTTAAATCAAATAAAACAGGAGAAAAATGGAATTTATTTGGTGAATTAAATGAAGTTGATGAAATTTTATTTGTTACTATACATCCAACATTACCATTTTTTGCATTTGGAGCAAATGATGGTTCAATATGGGTATATCAAATTGATGAAAATAATAAACTGTTAATACAAATAATGTCGGGATTTTCACATACATTAGAATGTAATGGTGCCATATTTATACCTGGAAAAGATGAAAATGATTTAACTTTAATAAGTATAAGTGAAGATGGAACAGTTATAAATTGGAATTGTTTTACAGGACAAACAAATTATAAATTACAACCAAATGATGATTTTAAAGGTGTTGAAAGTCCTTGGGTTACAATAAAAAATTATGGAAATTTAATAGCTATAGGAGGAAGAGATGGTCAATTATCTATAATAAATAATGATACAGGTAAAATATTAACATCAATAAAAACATTAGATAATGTTGAAGATATAGCAGAATTATCAATAGAAGCATTAAGTTGGTGTAAAAATAAAAATATAAATTTATTAGCTGTTGGTTTAGTTTCAGGTGATATATTATTATTTGATACTCAACAATGGAAAATAAGAAAAAATTTAAAAGTTGATGATGCTATAACAAAATTAGAATTTATAAATGATACTCCAATACTAGTTGGTTCATCAATGGATGGTAAAATATATAAATGGGATTCAAGAACTGGTGAATTATTATTTACTGGAGTTGGTCATAATATGGGAATATTAGATTTTACAATAACTGAAAATGGTAAAAAATTAATAACAGCAGGTGATGAAGGAGTTTCATTAGTATTTGTAGATTAATACAAGATTCTATAGAACTATTTATTCATTATGCATTATTTTGTATCATATTTTGTAACATTTGACCAGCAGGACTTTTTAAAACAATTTCAGGTAAATTTAAAATTTTATCATTTAATTTTTTATCACATAAAAATTCCAACATTGTATTTGTAAAATGATTACAATTATTTTTAAATAAATCATAATTTTGAGCATGATATTTCATTTCTTCATGATTATTTAAATCATTTATAAATTCTAATATTATTGAATCATCTATATATGTTTCTCCAATATCTATAATTTCTATAGGTGAACCATATTTTTCATGAAATTGTTTTACTGGTAATTTTTTTATACCTTGATCTAAATAATACTCTTCTCCTCTGACAACTACTGATGTATGATAAATTGCTTCAATTTCAAATCCTAATAACATGGGACTATATAGTTTTGCTAATCCCTTTGATAAATCATAAACATAAACTTGAACTTTAGCTGGTGGTTCTTCTTCCATTGCAATTTGATGATATAGACTGAGAAGAAAGGATATCAAAAGGTTGTTAAATAAATTGCCACTGTTATTTCATATTTGATAGATGAATGTAAATAATTTGGTAGCATCCTAATAACCGATAACCGATTGAATAGATAAGGAGTTAAAGTAATGAAAGGATTCACGTATTAACTCACATCAATATACATTTAATCAAAGTTTTTTTGTATATAAGTATTGTATCTTCTTAAGACTACCACTTCAAGTCAAGTTAACAATCATACCACTGAATAAGATGATGATAATTGTAATGATGAATCCTAATATAGAATTCACCTTCTTTTTCTATTAACACAAAGACAAAAATTTAAAACCAAAATGGAATCAAAATAAATTTTTCAAATTTTTGATATCTTCTTCACCAAAATCAGGTCAATGAATTCAATCAGCTAAGATTCAAAAAAAAATCAATATGGACGCGTCTATAAAACATAGAGATTCAAATAAGACATTTACATTCGTTACACCACCAGCAGATTCTTCTATTGAAACACTTAATGAATTTTATTGGACAAATGAAGCTGAGCCTCATGTACAAAGAAGAAAATTAATCCTTGAAAAATATCCAGAAGTAAGGAAATTAACAGGATATGAACCAAAAACTAAATGGTATGTTTTGTTAGTTGTTTTATTGCAATTATCAGTATCATATTATTTAAGAAATACTCCTGTCTTGTCATTGAAATTTATTGGTTTATCTTATATAATTGGAGCTACTGCAAATCAAGCTATATTCCTAGCTATTCATGAATTAAGTCATAATCTTTTATTTAAAAAACCATTACATAATAAATTATTTGCTATATTAACAAATATACCAATTGGAATTCCATATTCAGCTTCTTTTCAACCTTATCATCAATTACATCATAAATTTATGGGAGATGAATATTTAGATACTGATTTACCAACAAAATTTGAATCAATTATATTATCAAATTTATTAGGAAAAGTATTTTTTGCAACTTGTCAAATATTTTTTTATGCTTTAAGACCAATGTTTATAACTCAAATTAAATTTACTTATATTCATTTATTAAATATAATATTTCAAATTTTATTTGATAATATTTGGGTTAAATTATTTGGTTGGAAAAGTTTAATTTATTTTATTATGAGTTCATTCTTAGCTGGTTCATTACATCCATGTGCTGGACATTTTATTGCAGAACATTATGTTTTAAATGAAAATAATACACCAAGAACAGAATTAAAAAATGGATCAAATGTTATACCAATTCCAGCAGAAACTTATTCGTATTATGGATCATTAAATTATTTGACTTGGAATGTTGGATACCATAATGAACATCATGATTTTCCTTACATTGCATGGACAAAATTACCAGAGTTGCGAAGAATAGCTTCTGAATTTTATGATCCTTTACCAAAAGTTAATTCTTGGTGTGGAGTATTATGGTGGTTTATATTTAATGACGTTAATTTATTATGGAATAGAGTTAAAAGACAAGGTAAAGAGAAACATGGTTATAAAATAGATAAAGTTGATGAAAATCAACAATAAAATAAATATAAAAGTATTGTTTTTGTTTTATGAATTAAACTTCTTTCTTCGCTGTAATTACCTAGTATTTCTTTTCTAATGTGTTTTTGACTAGTTTTTGTGCACTTGGTAAAATGAACTCTTGAATTCAATAAACCCACAGATTGAGTGATGATACCTGGTATTCAACTGCAATCCCAATTACACCCATACAAATTACATTCGAAATTCAGCAATATGTATATCCGTTTTCAAATCAATCACTTTTGAATGAAAACAAAAATTCATTCACAAATAAACAGAGATTTCACTTCTTCCACTTATGGACCACACTCTTTGACCATGCTCTAAACACATTTTTTTACCAAACTGGTTTGTTTGATAATATAACAGTACATCGATATTTAATTGTAAAATCCGAATGTTATTCGTATGAGATTAATTATACTCAAAGTAAAATCGAATCAGATACTTGAACCAACATGTATTTTTTTCAAATTTTGACAACGTTGAAAATGCGCTAAAAATTGATGCTTCACTCAAAACGAGAACTGCACTCGATTTTTTATTAAATTTGAGAACGATTGATATTTGCCATTTCAAGAGCCTATTACGTTGTGAGTTTAAAGAATAAGAGGTGCTGCCACTAACAAATTACACTTAGAATTAGTTAAGAAATAACTTGAATGATATTTGGTTGCATAATCAAAAGATTTGATTTTTAGACTATTGGAGGTGATAATAATGGTACATTTTTACTGCTCAATGAATTTACTGTGAATATGCGGACGAGAATTGGGTAGGTATTAAAAAAATTGAATTTACCTTAAATCATAACTTGTATCAGAAAAACATATCAACAGATGATTAAAAATTTATTGAATGGTTTTCCATATATATACATCATTCTATTCACAAACTATTCAAAGATTCTGTAATTACATCTACTTGTTTATCTAATTTACTTTTAACAAAAGGAACTAATTCATCAATTTCAATTAAATCACCTTCATTTTCTTCACCTTGTCCTAAAGTTTTAATTCTTAATTTACCTTCTGGAAATTCTCCTTTACCTAATATTACAGCTAATTTTGCACCTGATTTTTCAGCTCCATCAAATTGTTTTCTAACATTTGCTTTTTCCTTTTGTAAAAATTCAGCATTTATACCTGCTTTCCATAATTTATTTATAATTTGCATTCTTTCTTTTAAAAACCCTGATCCAAATGCCATAACATAAACATCTGTATGTTGAGAATTTATTTTATTTAAATCTATTCTTTGTTTTATTATTGAAAATAATCTTTCAACTCCAAATGATATACCTACACATGGTATTGATTTATTATTTGAAAACATTCCTACTAAATTATCATATCTTCCACCAGCTGCTATTGATCCTACACCAACGTAAGCAGAAGCATCATCTTCAGAAGATAAATTTTTTGGTTTTTCTTTTAAATCCTTTGGTGGAGCAGAAGCTTCAGTAACTGCTTCATAAATTAATCCTGTATAATAATCTAATCCTCTAGCTAATGATAAATCAAATTTCAAATAATTTTGAATTTCAAAAGCTTCAATATAATCAGCTAATACTTCCATTTCATTTAATCCTTGTAACGCAGTTTCATTTTTTAATTCACTATTTTTTAAAATTTCAATAACTTCACGTATTGATCCATTATGTTGAACAAAAGTCCATATTTTATCTGCAATTTCTTCACTTTGACCTTTTTCTAAAATTTCCTTTTTAACAACTTCCCAAGGAGATTTATCTAATTTATCAATTGCTGAAGAAACTTTACGAATATCTTCTTCAGGTACACCACAAGCTTCAAATATACCATCTAAAATTTTTCTATGATTTAATTTAATTTTAAAATCTTTAATTTGTAAATCTTGTAAACCTTGAACTAATATATTTAAAACTTCTGAATCAGGAATCATTAAATCATAATTTCCTGCAATATCAAAATCACATTGATAAAATTCTCTCATTCTTCCTTTTGTCATTGCTGGTTGATCTCGTCTATAAACTTTTGCAATATGATATCTTTTAATGTTACTTATATTATTACTTGCAACAAATCTTGCAAATGGAACAGTTAAATCATATCTTAAAGAAGTTAATTCACCACCTTGATCTTCTAAATTATAAATTAATTTTGAATCTTCACCATATTTTCCTGTTAATATTTCTCTTAATTCGAAAACTGGAGTATCTATTGTAACACCTCCATGTTTTTTAAAATTGGTTGTTAATTTATTGAAAATAGACTCTCTAATTATCATATCTTTATCAGCCCAATCTTTAGTCCCCTTAGGGGTTTTCAAAAGAAAATCTTGTGACTTTGAGGTTGCTGCTGCTTTTTTAGACATTATTGTTGTGAACAATCGTTTAATGATCATACAATGTTGTAAATTGAAATGTTAAATCATGAAACTTTTTTTTTTTTTTTCGTAGGAAGAGTGAAAATTTTAGAGTTTCAGATTTTCAAGAAGAATGAATCATAAACATAACAACGAGGAACTTTCCTCAATATATTAATCATTAACTATTTAGAATCTACATTATTATACAATAAATTATCAAGAATTGAATCTATATCATCACATCATTTAGTATTATTCAAAATACGTCTACCCCAAACTCCAGCATATGAATTACCAGTTTCATCTCTTAATTGTTTTAAAAATGGTAATAAAGAAGTACCTCCAGTACCTCTTTCTTCTCCATTTTTTTTCCTTCTTGCTAAACCTGATCTTAAAGTTGTTGTTGATCCCATAGAATTTATTTTTTTAGCTTGTAATATAATATATCTTGTAACTATTTGTATATGTTTATCTCTAAATGATTTTAACATTGCTATACAAGCATCATATGATAATGTTAATTCTTCATTTTTTGCTCTTTTAACAAAATCAGGCACAATTGTACTAAACCTATCTAATGCATTTAAAAATTCACGATGTTTTTCAGGCATATATTCTCTCATTTCTTTCATAAATGAATTATCTTGTGATAAATCTCCAGTTTCTGTATGTTTAACTCCTAAAATAATATCAAAAAATTGTATTAATGAAGATTGTGCATTAGATCCTCCAGCATAGGATCTAGGAGTAGATTCATCTCCATAATATACACCTTTTTCTAAACCTATACTTGACATATTTTTCCAACCAGCTAAATATGGTCGTATACGGAAATAGAAAATATGAGGATCACACATTTCTTCCATTCTCATTAATGTACTTCCTAATAAATCTATTGATTCAGCAAATTTTTGTAAATTTTTAATTAAATATTCAACATCTCCTATTTCAGCACTTTTCAATGCTTCTATTCCAGTATTTATTGATATTGAACCTTGTTTTTCAAAATAAACACTTACTAAATAAAACCAACTTTCGTCAATAGACCCTGTAAATGTATTTATTGTAGTTAAATTATCTATATCAAAACTTTTTTCATCGTTTTCTACAATTTGTTTATAATTCCAAAGACATAATGATGCATAAGTTCCAATAGGAGGTAATCCTAATAATTTAGATATTTGTTTCCATGGTTCACTAATTTGTTTAGGTAATTTTTCAATAGGTTGATCAGTTCCCCATATATAAGCATGTCCAATAAATCCTAAAACTTGATAAGCTCTTCTATATTCTCTTTCATTTTGTAAATATTCTATACTTAATTCAGGCAAATTATCAACAATTTTTCTTATACTTTTAATTAATATTAAAGATGGTAAATTTTTAACTATATTTTCCCATGGTTTATAATATTCTTGTGGTAAACATTCTAATGGAAATTCATTTGGTAAAAACCCATTTTCAAAACTAATATCATATTCCTCTGGATTTGGAATCATTTGTTATTAGCCGTTTGAATGTAAAATGTGATATTTCAATTTTTCCAAATGGCTTACTAATTGCTGCTATTTGAAAATTTAATTCATGATTAAAAAAAAATAATCAAACGATAAAATCGGATAAACACAAAATTTCTTTTTTACACAAGATCATCGAATCTCTGTTTAAAAAACATACTCTTTTTAAACTCATCAGATGATCTTATATCCTTGTGGGAAATCTTATAATGCTCGCACAGAATTAAATTAAATAGTTCAGTTATTGATCTATATAGTCAACTTTTGATCAGAAGTTTTGAATTGTATCAAGTTTCACTCGCAGCAAAGTTATGTAAATCTCAGATTAGAGGTTTTACATTATTTCAAAGTCTAATACGTTTAGATCAATGGTTCTATTGAAGAAATAAATGATTTTAAATTTAAATATATAAATTTATACGAACAAATTTCAAACTGAAAATATAATGATAAAAACAATTCAACATTGAAAAAAGCTAAAGTTTAACGAAAAATATAATTGATACCAGAAGAAAGTGAAAATAATAAATATCAGTTGATAAAACTTGATTGAAAAGATTGAAATTTCAAATTCTTTATAATAATCCAATGAAAGCAATTATACCAGCTAAAATTGAATAAGTATATGATGAACCAGCACCAGCTTGAACTGAAACTGCAGCAGAAGGATGTGTTCCAATAGTGCTAGATCCTCCTACTGATTGCGCAGCAATTGTTGGTTTTGATCCACCATGTGTTTCACCAGCAATTGTTGTTTTTGATCCACCATGTGATTCACCAGCAATTGTAGATAAAGCGACGTATGAAGTATATTCAGTGGCTGATTTTGTAGCAACAACCCATCCTGTAGTAATTTCAGTTTCTCCACCCTCTGATGTTGATTTGAAAATTGTAGTTGAAACTTCAGTTGGACAATAAGCAGTAAATGTTTTTGAAAATTCAGATTCAGTTATTAAAAACCATCCTGAAGTATATAAATGAACAGAACCACCAACTTCAGTAGATTTTATGACAGTAGTTGATACACTTAACGGACAATAGGTTGTATAAACAGTTTCAGCTTCTGAAATGAATGTATATCCTGATGTATAAGTATGAGTTTGACCATTTTCAACAGTTGTAAATTGAGTAGTTGCGTATGATTCTTCAGATAATGGGCACCATGTAACATATGTAGTTTCAGCTTCTGTTATTGTTGTGTATCCAGTAGTTATAGTTTTAGCTGCTGAGCAGTGACCCTCGCTGCACAGCGTGATCGTGATAACGGTAGTATGTGGAACTTTATTACCAGACCCTTCATTGCCTGACCCTTCGTTATTTGCACCATTAGATCCTTCGTTATTCGGACCATTAGATCCCCCATTATTTGAACCGTTACCTTCAGAAGTCGAATTAGACCACGCAAATCCTGTTGATGGAAGTACTGGGACACTTGATGATTCTATAACACTGTGAGGGGCTGAATGGGATGATACTGGAGCGTTTTCTGATGAAATTTGAACAATTGATGAAGCTGAAGGGGGAGAAGGTTTATTTTCTGATGAAATTAGAACAATTGATGAAGCTGAAGGGGGGGCTGGTTTATTATCTGAAGAAATTTGAACAATTGATGAAGCTGAAGGGCGAGAAGGTTTATTTTCTGATGAAATTAGAACAATTGATGAAGCTGGTGGTGGTGGTGGTTGATTTTCTGAAGAAATTGGAACAGCTGATGAAGCTGGTGGTGGTGGTTGATTTTCTGAAGAAATTGGAACAGCTGATGAAGCTGGTGGTGGTGGTTGATTTTCTGAAGAAATTGGAACAGCTGATGAAGCTGGTGGTGGTGGTTGATTTTCTGAAGAAATTGGAACAGCTGATGAAGCTGGTGGTGGTGGTTGATTTTCTGAAGAAATTGGAACAGCTGATGAAGCTGGTGGTGGTGGTGGTTGATTTTCTGATGAAATTGGAACAACTGATGATGCATCGGAGCCATCCGATATGATTGGGGTATCGTCAGGAAATGGCGTGAACCCCTGATCTTTGTAAGGTGAACAAAAAGTATTATAAAATGTGTTGTTTCCCATATAGAAAAATCTAGGATCAAGACAATCATAATAACAATATTGCCAAGCCATTAAATAAGGGTTTCCAGGTTCATTATGACAAAAACAATCAAATTCATCTTGTTTATTAGACGACACATCACCCTTACAACCTAAAGCTAAATAACTGGCATATTGACATTGTCCATCATACTGCAGGCATTGAAAATAATCTGGATTAGCATCTCTTTTGATAAGATAATCTGCATGAGCATTTGGTAATAAATAGTTAGATTTCTCAAGGGCTGTTGCAACAACAACTGAAGTGATTGATATCAATGATAAAAATTTCATGGTTGATTAAGCGAATGAATAGGTTGGAATTATCGATTATGAATTGTGATTTGAGGATTTTGGCTATTATTTATATTAATGAAACTGATTCATCATTTGTAATTGGTTTGGTTCGTATATTCAGCTTTTATGAGTTGCAATTTTGGGATATCCTGTTTATAGATTATGATATAACATTTAAAGTAAATAAAGTCCATTTACATAAACAATTGTTCAGTTTTCATCTGATTGAAATAAATAATAAATCTTAAATTTTACGAAAAATCAAGAATATTAGTTGTTTTAACATGAAATATCAAGATTGTTTTGAAAAATATTGATTTCATCGATCCGCAATTTTATTCATATCACGTCAAAAATCTAGTAACCTTTCTTAATGCGTCAATATTTTAATCTAATTTAGCAAATGAATGTTTCAATTATTTTACAGATATCTTAGATTTGAGCGTAATATGATAAACAATCAACCAACTAGCAAATAATAATTTATACATAACAATTCGTAATTCCAATTGGCATAATATTCTTGATTTTAATTAAATTTCAATTTTACGACTATCTCCAAATTGTTCTATTATTTCAAACATGATATTGGTCTTAACTGCATGCTTTTCAAACTTAATTAGCTTAGGTTGTTTAACCCAGTCATGTATTTATCAACTGATGTTGAGTATTTCACACAATTGTTAGGCAATGAAGATAACTTCAACTTGTTATTCTATTCGTAAATCAACTTGATAAACATTGTAAATTAGAAGCTCCCTATTCATTTTGTTCATCTGCATACTTTTTGATTTGGGGGATCTGGTCCATAACGGAAATCTATTTAACTTTGATAACAGCCAATATTTGAAACTGACATGTGGGATATAAACAATCTTGAAAATCAATTTCCTCTTTCATAATATTTTTAAGATGAAATTCATTTTGTGTACAAATAAATTTACGAAAGAAGGTTAAACAATAAAACATAAAAGAATTAAGATTATCTAAGATAAACTTCAAATTTAAGTATTGTTACCACAAAAAGCGGATCTCATAACGATTTCATTATTAAATTGAGGTTATCGGGTATAAATAATCATCTTTATTAAGAGATTCGTGTCATTAGATAACAAATCAAAGTAATTCGCATAAGCTATTTGAACATCTAGCTTGTTCATACCTACAATGAATATGATATTGTCAAAAGTTTATCATAAAATTAATAAATTCGTAATTTTTAAGATAAATTGAAATTTAAATTGAGTGTAGAAACCCTCAGGTTTTACCATCAGGTTAAGACATCTTCCATTTTAATAAATTTGTCAAATACATCACATCAATCATTCAATCAAATTCTCAACTCTTTGAATCATGACTAGGGCATTGTGAGGAATTTGTGACTAAAGTTTTGGTCACTAAAGACGAAATTTGTTATAGACGTAAAGAATTATATGAACAAATATTTGTCAAACAATAAGATACATGAACAAATTTGTGCATGTTAAACAATAAGATTAGAACGGGAATCACGAAGATCAACAAAACATCTTTGCGCTTATAATTTAAATTAACAATAAAGTAATACCAATTGTCTATGGTTAATAATATTTAACCGAATCTAAATTAAATAATAGCACACTGTGTGTTTTGTATTTCTTTTGATAAGCGAAGTAAATGATAGAAGAACGGAATTGATGGTGTATGATGTTCTAAAAATATCACAATAGATTCCATTTAAAGATCAAGGCATTTTGAAGTCATTATGAGCTCTGAAAAATGTAGAAGGAATATCAAAATTTGCAACCTTCAAAGTTATATAAACACAAATTTACGAATAACCTATTGATGAATTTGAAATTTCAATATAAACCTATAAGATTAAAGAGTAACAAATATAGCATGGAAAAAATTTTGAACTATCAATTTGGCTTTTATCAATAGAGTCTCGTAATTTAATGATTTTTAAACTCAGCGTTTGAAATAATGTTCAAGAGTGGATCATTTGATTTATTTTTGGTTGATCAATGAAATATTTTATTTCCGATTTGTATAATCAATCCCTCCTTTCATAACATGGCTTGTTCAGAACCAAAAAGGGACTTATTAACACTTCCATGTAATTCATAGTCTCTAAACTTACAAGCTGAATCATAATAGAGATCTTGAGATCTAACTGATTCAGTGGACAAATTACAAGATATGATCTCGAATACTATTTGGCATGGAATGAGGTTTCAAGATACCACTGTTAATCCTAAGTTCTCTAACTTCAGAAATTAGTAGGAAACTTATTTGAATTTTATTTCAATCTTTGAATTAGTTCTTTAAAATTACTATTAAAAAAATAGGAGATTTCATTCTTTGAATACATAAAAAAGCATGAATAAATTCCCGAAATATCCAATTAATTTCAAATTTCTCACCAAATAAATTATAAAGGTATCATAGTGTGTATTATATCACTCTTTCACTCCAATTGTAAATTTAAATTATGTTTATAGGAAGATGAATACCTTTATCTTCTGAATAAAATCACTGATTTGATCTATTAACTATATTGTAATGTTGTATGTTATAAACCCGTAACTCAAGATGTAATACACAAAGTTTCCTTGACCTCTGTACCGCAACACTTAAACCCAATACTTCAACAAAATTAGAGGCGTAAAATGAAATTTATAAATTTGAATGATAAAATCTATATTCAGTTTGCTGCGTAAATTTATCAAATCTCCAATCAAAGAAAAAAAAAAAAAAGTCTAATAATAAATTAAACTCGAAAGAAAAAACTCAATTAAATCTAAATATAATAATTACAACCATTGATAAACAAGACATAATAGACCAAGAATCATATCATATTCATCACTTATAATCCAATTACATATATACCTTAACCACAAACCCCCTTCAAAATGTCATTCAAAGGTATAAAAAAATCAATTGTGCGTGCTCCACAAAATTTTCGTCAAAAAATGAATATGGGAGAAATAACTCAAGATCCAGTTTATCAAGATGCAGAAAGAAGATTTAAAGAAATTGAAATTGAAACCAAAAAATTAAGTGATGAATCAAAAAAATATTTTTCAGCAATAAGTGGTATGTTAGATGATCAAATTGAATTTTCAAAAGCAATTGAAGAAATTTATAAACCAATAAGTGGTAGATTATCTGATCCAAATTCAACTGTACCTGAAGATAATCCAGATGGTATATTAGCTGCAGAACAATATAGAGATGTTGTTAAAGAATTAAAAGAAGTTTTAAAACCTGATTTAGAATTAATTGAAAAAAGAATTGTTGAACCAGCTCAAGAATTATTAAAAGTTATAACATCAATTAGAAAAATGGCAACAAAAAGAGATCATAAACAAGTTGATTTAGATAGACATAAAAGAAATTTTAATAAATATGAACTGAAAAAAGAAAGAACTGTTAAAGATGAAGAAAAAATGTATAGTGCAGAAGCAGAAGTTGAAGTTGCTCAACAAGAATATGATTATTATAATGATTTATTAAAACAAGAATTACCAATATTATTTCAAATGCAAAGTGATTTTATAAAACCTTTATTTGTTTCATTTTATTATATGCAATTAAATATATTTTATACATTATATAATAGAATGGATGAATTAAAAATTCCATATTTTGATATGTCAACTGATATAGTTGAAACTTATCATAAAAAAAAGGGAAATGTTGAAGAACAAACTGATGCTATTGGTATAACTCATTTTAAAGTTGGTCATGCAAAATCAAAATTAGAAGCAACAAGAAGACGTCATGCTGCAATGCTGAATTCTCCAACTTTAAGTAATAATAGTAATGATTTACCAAGTTATCAAAATAATACTGCACCAATTGGTTATAATCCAGATTATAAATCTCCAAGTTATGGATCACCAGAACCAAATCAACAATATCAACAATATCAATCACCTCAAAATACTTATCAACAACAATATCAACAACAACCATATCAATCACCACAAAATACATATCAACAACAACCACATCTACAACAACAACAAACATATGGAAGTGCAGCATCCCCACCACCTCAATATATGAGTTCACCACCACCAACAGCCCCAACACAACAACAACAACAACCACCTCCATCTCAAGGTCATGAAACTTGTATTGCATTATATGATTATACAGCACAAGCACAAGGAGATTTATCTTTCCCAGCAGGTGCAACTATTGAAATATTAAATAAAGATGATCCTGGTTGGTGGATGGGTTCATATAATGGACAACAAGGTGTTTTCCCATCAAATTATATAAAAATGTAGTCCTAAGAATATTTTTAAATACATAAGTAAGTAACTAAGTATTTAATACAATAATAAAATTTGATTGAAGTCTAGTTGTTTGTAGAGTTTCTGTTAATTTAAAGAAATAATTCGAGATATGCACTCTTTGATACGATAAGTAATACCAAGTCTTGTAAAAGAATATTCAAAATTAAAAAGTCATAGTATTTTCCATTGATGATAAACAATTTACTAAGCTTACAAGGTACACACATTTTATATTATCTTTCACAAAATTAATATAGTGAAGAGTATAGTGAAGAGTATTCTTAACTACATATGACCTAATTAAGCCTGCAATCTAGTCCTTCTTCATGCCAAGTATTTCTAATGTTACTTTACTTGTTACTGGAGTTACAAAATAGATCTCAAGAGAGTGAAGAAGAAGAGATGAGAAGAGAAGAAGGGATAGACGATGTAGTAAAAAGTTTTTTTTAGCAATGCCTAAGTAAATACATAAGCAAATTTATGCTATAAATTGCTCTAATCACAAATTAGTGTATTAGTCGGTCCAAATTTCTAGTGGAACGTATGATGAGAAAATTAAGAAAACTAGATCAACCGAGATTTCTAAGGTTATAAACCTTTTAATATTATATTTATAGATCAAATACAAATCGGATCTAAGTAATGGAAATTAAAGTTTTTTGACATATTTTATTGTAACATAGATTGATGATGTCATTAATGTTTAAATTGCAACTATTATTAATCAATTGTTTTCAAAGTAACATAATGTAAGGAGTTTTTAAATAGAATGAATGAAGTTGAAGAAGAGGACTTTCTCAAAACAATTCAACATGAATATGCTTTTGTATAGAGTTGAATTAAAGGCTTATAGAGGTGAAAATAAAAATTGATTCTAGAAGATATGAAATTTAATGTCACAAAACTCCAAATTACACAAAATCAAAATCAAGTCTATTGTAGTTTTTATTATAGATCAATAGACCAGAAGCACCACACGAATTACAAATAGTACAAACATTGGAGAAAAGGAGTGGAGAAATGACGCGAAGGTTAGGGAGAATAGGGAGAAGACAGGTCCAGAGATCACAAATTATGATTTTGTTTCCATAAAATTGATAAATCGAGCCCTCTTTTCTTTTCGTTCTATAATAATTAATATAGGGACAAGAATTATATATTATTTAAATTAGTTAGCGTTATGTGTTATGTTCATGTTGTTATTGTTATTGTTAGTCTGTAGTAGAGAGCAGTTTGTGATAACGTTCTATTATTAGAACTACTTCATATATTATTAGTTGTTCTCTTTATCATCATATAAATAGGTCCACTTTTTTCACTACTTCATTTAAATATAAACTCGTTATCAATCAAAAATATTATTTTTAATTTTCTATTGTTTTAAAATTTACAATAGACGCCTACTGTTGAATTATACAATATTCATATAATTGATTAGGATTAGGCTTAAATCCATTAACTCATCAGAATTGGATAAGGATTGAATATCCCATTATAAAATATACCTCATTTCAACTTAATTTAAGCTAGTTAAACTCAATTTAAATTAAAATACAACTTCATCATTTACAATTGGTCAAATAAAAGAGAAAGTTATAGAAAATCAATAGACTAACAGTACAAAATCAAACAAACAAAATATTAATAAATTTGACATCTCCTTTCAGCGGTTAAATTTTATAAGAGAACATTAATCCGGAATAAATTGGATTTTATTTTCACAGTTTTACAACAGAATTTTTTACAACCAAATTTATTCATTCATCATCTTCATTACTTTTTACAACCATCAAATAACCAACCAACAATCGATAATAAGTATCAACCATCCAGCTAGCAACATCCAACCAATCACCAACAACTAATAAACACCCCATGTTTTCAAAATGAATTCAAATTCAACAACAAATTCAAATTTTAAATTTGAAAAAGAAAAAATTTTACCATCAACAAATTCAAAATCCCCATTTTATTATAATTTACCACCATATGATTCAAAACCAATAGATAATTTAATTGAATTTTTTAAATTTTGGAAATATTTTATAAAATCAATTATTTATTATTTAAAAGAAATTGTTTTAGTAAAAGAATTAGAATCAAATTTAAATTATCAATTAATTCAAGCTGTTCAATTTCCTGGTTGTAGAGATTTACCAAATAAAATTTTACAAGATATTCAATTTAATAATCCAAATTTAGGTGGTACTATATCACCAAAAAATAATACAACTCCAACAAAAGAAATTAAAAAAAATTTATCAAGTTCAAGTTTAAATTCATTAACTAAAACAAGTTCAAATGGTAATAATAGTAATGGACAATCAAATGGAAATTCTACTTCAAATGCAAATTTAAATATAAATCATAATGGATCAAATAATGGTTCATCTCTCTACTCATCTGCCAATAATAATAATAGTTCACCACAACTTCAACATTTACCTTCAAAAACAGGTACAACTCAACCAATTGAAAAACAAAGACCAGGATTATTCAAAACAAAATCAAATAATAATCAATCATTTTTAAAAAATGCTGCTACAAATTTACATAAAAAAAATAATTCATTAACTTCTTTAAGACAATTAGTTCCAACAAATACAAATAATCTGTTTAATTCAATTACATCAGGAGGTGGTTCAAATTCTCCAAATCATCAACAGCATTTCCCACATTTACATTCAGAAAGTATAACTTCTCATTTACCACATTTACATCAACAACCAAACCATCATCAACAACCACCACCAAATCCTCCTGGAGCTACTACTCCACCATTGAATGCTGAAACTTCAACAAATACAAATGATGTCCGTATTCCATCAACGTATTTCCCAGAAAATTCATTATATACAAATTTACCAGCTATATTATTAAGTTCTCATCATCAAGCATTCAACAACAGTTTTAAATTAAAAAAAGATTTAAATTCAAAATTAATACCAAGAATGGAAATTTTATTAAAACAAGTTTCCAACAAAATTAAAGAAATTAAATTAAGTTTAAAAAATGATGCATTTGCAAATACTGAATTAAGTAAAGAAATTTCTCAAACTGGTCAAATTTTAAGTAAATATATGTCATCAGTTGAAACTTATTGTGGTATAAAACCAGTTGTTAAAAATAGAAGTTTTGAACAAGGAGATGAAGAAGAATATGCTGCATTAGATGATCCTTTACTAGTAAAATTAAAAGTTGATTCAAGATTAAAAACTCAATTAATATTTGAAAATTATATGTTTGCATCATATATGAATTTACAAAATATTTCCAAAGATTTATTTACTTATATTTTAAAAGAATTAAATTTTGTTGTTGATAAAATTTCAAAATTAGATTTAAATCCAATGTTTTATAATTTTTTTAAAACCAAGATAAGTCAATCATCAACAAAAGATTGGGAATATTTTATAATGAATAATAATTGTTTTGTAAATACTTTTCAATCAACTGATTTAAATCCTAAGAGAGATATTAGAAATTTTAAATCAATTGAATTACCATATCTGAAATCAATTCAAAATAAATGCTTGAGATTTGGTATAATGTATAAAAAATCAAAATTAATGAAAAATTATACAAGATATTATTATGTTTTATCATGTAATTATTTACATGAATTTAAATTTGATGAAGAATTAAATCAATCAGTACAAAAGAAAAATACAAATAATTCAGTAAATTCAAATTCAACAACTAAAACAAAAGATAAAATTGGAGGATTTATTGGATTTGAAGATGAACCAGTAAAATCGTATAATTTAAATGATTATCAAATTGCAACAAAAGATGAATTAAATTTTAAATTTACATTAACTAAAATTTCAAATAAATCCAAAAAAACTTTTAAATTAAATAATCAACAAGATTATAATTTATGGTTTGAAGATTTATTTGAATTATTAAAATTTGGTAATAATCATTATGAAAGATTTAAATTTATTGAAAATAAAGTTGAACAAAGTAATAATTTAAATAATCAAAATCAAGGTGCTCCAAAAAGAAAAAACGATTTAACAATTGATTTAAATAATTCAAAACCAACCAATGTCAATAATAATCTTTCAACTCAAAATGAAGCATTATCAGGAATGTTTACACCAAGAATTAAAACTCCAAATCAATCACCTAAAACTGATTCAAATCCATTTGATGAAGTATTTTCAGATTTATCAATGCAGAATGCAAATGTAAATAATAAATCATCAAGTAATTTAAGTTCACCAAATTATACACCAAGAAATTTAACACCAACAGATACTCAATTTAATATTAATAAACAACCACAAGGACAACCACCACCACATCAACAACAAACTCAACAACAACAACAAGATTCAAAAGAAATAGAATTATTAAAATTACAAAAAGCATTTATGAAACAACAACAAGAAATTATAGAATTAAGATCAAAAGAAAGTGAAAAATTTAATATTTTACAAAAAAAATTACAAGATTTTAAAATTTTACAAGATAATCAAAATTCTAATGGTGAAAATGAATTTAAAAATAAAGATTCAAATGAATCATTAAATAGTTTTATTAACACCAGGAATATTGATGAAAGAAATTATAATCATAATCCAATTGAATTTAATATTGGAAATAATAACAGAAGTAATTTTCAAAATTTGGATTCATATAATAATACTAATAGTAATTCAAGTAATAATGATTCATTTAATAATTCATTAGATGGTTCAACTACTAAAATTCCTCAAGTTTTTGTTACTGAAGATTAAAGAAACAATTATATATAATTATAAATTATAAAAGGTATGGTATGGGATATTTATTTTTATTTATTTTTGGTTAGTTATATAGATTTATAAATACAGATCACTCATTTGATTATTTTAACCTCTTGTTCTTACGACCAAATACTCTAGTATTTGTAACTGGTGACTTGCATTATTCATTTTTACTTTAATTGATTATCACGTGAATTGATTATCACGTGAATTCTAATGATTATCAAGTATATGGCGTAGACACATAGTAAGATTCTACATTCAATGTATAGAAGCACATATTTCAAAAAATTCACATAAATTCATTTACTTTTTCATTCATAAATCATTATAAACTCTATTAACCCGAGACTCCAAAAACCTAAAAGAACTAAACAACTCTCACACACTCTCCTCATCTCCCTCAATTTTTCAACCCTGAAATATCACATTTTTTTAAATTTTTTTCATTTAACCAAATTTGATATTGAACTAAACTTTCAAAAGCTAATTTATCATCTCTAAATAAATTTGATGCATCAATATTTAAAGGAGAATTAATTTCAGGATAATCAATTAATTGTAATATTGCAATTACTACACTTTCTAAATTCCATGTAGGTACCCAATTTTTATTCAATATATCTAAACAAATTTCTCCAGTTTTAAAATTTATATTTGGATGTAATATTTTAGTTTTGAATTTTATTTGTGGTGGTTGTTGTGGATAATTTTCAGGAATATCTATTATAAGATCCCATTTACCTCCATAATAATATGGTGAATCTTCTAATGTTTGTTTTGTTATTGTTGATTCCCATTTAAATAAATTATTATCTGATATTGGATTTAAATTTAATATTTGATGATTTGTTTTTGTTGGTGATTGTTTTTGATATTTTGTATATTCTTTTATTAATCTTCTTTCTGCCATGATTGTGCGTTTGTTTGTTTGAATAATTATGTGTATATTGGATGCGATGTAAGTTTAGATGTAAGTGTGTTGGTTGTAAGATATGAAAAATATATTGTTAGTATATTCACTTTAATATATATAGATTTAGTAGAATATTATTTCCCTGTGATATTTAAACTCCGAACAATAGAAAAATACTTTCAACGTCTTTTTCATTTTTTGATTTCAGATGACACTGAAAAAATAATATTTTCCGAAAGGTGGGGAAATTTTTACTAAACAAATTCTATTAACAAAAAAAATAGCTTCGTATGTTTTTGTCGCAAAATTAATATACTGGTCACAAATACTTACAATAATTCGCATGAAAAATTTTAAAATTGGGGGAACCCTTGACTACATTAAATAGAATTAAATTATCACCGAGGTCGAGTTTTGTGTAATTCACAACAATTTTTATTTGTTACCAATCAGTATAAACTCTAACCACTGATGTAATACAATAAAAAATTGATCAAAGTAGAATAAAGAATTATCAATTCAATCAAAAACATCTATCAAATCAAGTATGATGGTAAAAATAGACTCAGTTGCTATTTGAATCATTGATCCGAAGATGCCATTTCAATCTGTCATTACAATTACATTTTAGTAAGAAATTATGAAATAGATAGAAATGAAACTATAGAGGAATTAGCGAAGATCAAGATGTAAGCTAAGTTCAGTATTTAGTTTTCATTTACAAGAACAAACGAAAATGTTGGAAAAAGATCGATTTGGGAACTCAATTGTTTTTTTATTAGCAATTACAACGGTTCGTTTGAGCATGTTCTTGTGAATACCATTTAACCTAAAATTGAATTTTTGACATCGTGTTCACTGATAATAAGTTTAATACCTCCTCCAGGTAATGATTTAGGATACACGAACGTTATACCAGAGGTGCTAGTCTTACTACTAGTGAACATGATGTTGAACATTCAATTATTTATAGGTCAAGAGCATCCTTATTCCAGTTGTAAATGCTAATATAAATCATTGTATATAATAATATTTTGAAACATCATATGCTCTTCTTGAAATCATTATTTCTCGAAATAAATTATTTAACGATAATAAAAATGATAATACAATACTCAGAAGTAAGGAGGCAGTATAAGTAAATCCATATATATATTCATATGATTTATATGGACACAAATACACCCTCCAACTTCTATGTGGTATATTGTCGTTTATTTTAGTTTAGATAATTAAGTTTTAAGTCTCAAGCTATGGTATCAATGACCTAAGTGACTGATTTTGACAATGACTTTCTGATCCAATTAAAGCCGATAATTTGTTAAAGATCATTGAAATGGTTCATCACATCGTTGCCATAAATGCTTGAACATGTTTGGCTTTTTTAATAAAACAGATTTAATATCATACACACAAACAACAATGCCCACTAGTATAATTAAGTCTCGTGGTCATATTGAAACAAACAAAAGGTTAGTAAATTGAAAATTCAAGCTTTTTTAACTTCTAGTCTGATGTCTACTTGAGTTTTTTCAGTCTTAGGGTTCAAATACCAGCTAATGTTAAGTCATAGTCACCACATTTCCCTCTTACAGCACGTTTTTTGACATTCTGAGCAACGGATTTTCTACCTGTGGTTTTAAAAGCCTTTATTTTGTATGGTCTGGCCTTTTGTATGGCGGTATTATTCCTGATATTTATGCTAAGTCATTCTGAAGTAGATGACTATCTGAAAACCTCACTTGATGTCTAAGAATCCATAATTATTTGATTAGTTGTAAAGATGAAATAGTCGGAATGAATAAAGCCGAAGTCAAGATGTTCCAAACCGTGAATGAACTAAATCTTCAATTTTTGAATGCAAGATCAATGAGTCGGCGTTATAAGTCACTCTTTGCATTTAATTACATATTTATGAAATCTAACACAGTTGAATTGGTTTGATATGCGAAGTTGTTCAAAAAATTAATTCCATAAAATGACTTTAATAAAGATTTTGAATTCGAATTTGACAGTAGATGTTTCTAGTTGTATATTACATATAATTACAAATTTAGGATATTTAATTGGATAAGAAATTGGTCGGTGCGGCTCAGATCTTTCTACCCGCTTTTCCTGAACGGGCCGTAGAAATTACACAAAAAGACGAAAAAAGTATGAGTCTTGTAGAAATTTTTCAATTTTAAGTATCTAACCAAACTTCAAATATTTAATCATTTACATCAAACAAACAAACATTCATCAACTAAAGAACCACAACAACAACTAGAATGAGTTTGATGAACACTTCAAAACAATGTATTCGAAATTTCACATGTTCGGCGACTAGATGTGAAGGTGCAAAAAAATTAAATAAATATTCATCAATAGTAACAGGTGATCCATCTCAAGGAGCTTCACAAGCCATGTTATATGCTACTGGATTTAATGATGAAGATTTTAATAGAGCTCAAGTAGGTGTTGGTTCAGTATGGTGGACAGGTAATCCATGTAATATGCATCTTATGGATTTAAATAATGCATGTGCTGAATCAGTAAATAAAGCAGGTTTAAAAGCAATGCAATTCAATTCAATTGGTGTAAGTGATGGTATAACTAATGGAACCGAAGGTATGAAATATTCTTTACAATCAAGAGAAATTATAGCTGATTCTTTTGAAACTATGACAATGGCTCAATTATATGATGCAAATATAGCTATACCAAGTTGTGATAAAAATATGCCTGGAGTATTAATGGCAATGGGTAGACATAATAGACCTTCAATAATGGTATATGGTGGTACAATATTACCAGGTTCACCAAGTTGTGGATCACAAAACCCAGCGGTATCTGATAAAATAGATATTATAAGTGCTTTTCAAAGTTATGGACAATATTTATCAAAACAAATTACTTTAGAAGAAAAAAATGATATTGTTAAAAATGCATGTCCTGGTCCAGGAGCTTGTGGTGGTATGTATACTGCAAATACAATGGCTTCTGCAGCTGAAGTATTAGGTTTAACATTACCTTTCAGTTCATCATCACCAGCTATATCAAAAGAAAAAGCAAATGAATGTGCATCAGTAGGAGAAGCAATAAAGAATTTATTAATATTAGATTTAAAACCAAAAGATATTATAACTAAAAAATCATTCGAAAATGCAATCACTTATATTATAGCTACAGGAGGATCAACAAATGCAGTATTACATATTATAGCAATTGCTTCATCATTTGATATAGAAATAACAGTTGATGATTTCCAAAGAATAAGTGATTCTACTCCATTATTAGCTGATTTTAAACCATCTGGAAAATATGTTATGGCAGATTTACAAAAAGTTGGAGGAACACCAGCTGTAATGAAATTTTTAATGGAAGAAGGAATGATTGATGGTTCACAATTAACAGTTACTGGTAAATCAATTGCTGAAAATTTAAAAGATTTACCAAGTTTACCTGAAGGTCAAGATATTATTCATAAAGTTTCAAATCCTTTAAAACCAAGTGGTCATTTACAAATTTTAAAAGGAACATTAGCTCCAGGTTCAGCAGTTGCAAAAATTACTGGTAAAGAAGGTACTTATTTTAAGGGTAAAGCAAGAGTTTATGATAATGAACATGCTTTTATAACATCATTAGAAAATGGAGAAATTAAAAAAGGTGAAAAAACAGTTTGTGTTATAAGATATGAAGGTCCAAAAGGTGGTCCAGGTATGCCTGAAATGTTGAAACCTTCAAGTGCATTAATGGGTTATGGATTAGGTCAAGATGTTGCTTTATTAACTGATGGTAGATTTTCAGGTGGTTCTCATGGATTTTTAATTGGTCATATTGTACCAGAAGCTTATGAAGGTGGTCCAATTGCTTTAGTTCAAGATGGTGATGAAATTGTTATTGATGCTGATAATAATATTATTGATCTTTTAGTATCAGAAGATGAATTAAATGAAAGAAGAAAAAATTGGTCACCTCCTCCTTTAAGATATCAAAGAGGTACTTTATTTAAATATGCGAAATTAGTAAGTGATGCATCAAAAGGTTGTGTTACTGATATATAATTAAAAGGTAAATAGATAATAAGAGAACATATTTAATCTTGGAAAGACAGAATGTGACAAAAATTATTACCATTATACTCCTTAAGATTGACTTGAATTGGGCCAGCCGTAATCATCAAGGATCTTCAATTACCTAATAAATGCTCTCAAATTGACTCATACTGAAAATAAGAAATTTTAAAATTTGAATATTTGATGGAACTTTTTCTTCGATTTCAAAATTGTTGTATTTGGAAAAGTGGCGACGTGAATCAGTTGGAGCTTTTTGGTGTAGTAAGAACTTTATCTTATCTTAAGATATTTGCACCAGTTTTTACCCATGGATTCTGCAGCAGGTACATTATACTCAAAAAAATATTTGATGATACTATTTAAGTCTTGAGCATGCTGTCTTGCAATTTCTGGGTTACGACTACGCATTCTTTCCATGAAAGCAACCGCATCTTGATGGACCCTAGTTGTTACATTTCTATTAGCCATAAAAGTGATTGCCTTTCTAATATCTCTTAAGCTAAGACTCTTAATTGGTTGCAAAACTTGTAAAAAGTTTGCAAATTTTTTCAAAGTTATTAATCTACCTGTATTATCAAGAAAGCAAAATGTTCTAAAGGTTTGTCTAGCGTCAACTTCACCTGAAAAATCTTTTGATCTAAATTTTTCAAACGAACCTTCTAATAACCGATACTGCAAAGTCCGAAGAGCAAACAAGAAAGCCACAATCTTTTCACATATGACCGTAGGATACCAACTAAGTCTGTTTTTCCGCTTTCCATTTTTAAATGTTTGAATGTGCACACTATTATTCACGTTGACAATGTTTCTATCACAATATGAATGTGCCCTAAATACCAAGGAACGAAGCTCAGAAAACCTATATGTATCACTTGAAGTGACGTATATCATAGCCATGAGAGTTAAAGTACATTTTTGAATTAGGTTCAACACCTTCTCTTTTTCTTGAATTGCCAGACTTGAAAAAGTATTTACGATTTTTTGCGGCAAAAAATTGCCTGCATGTGTTGTTGCTGATGTTAGACTAAACCTATAATTGTTATATACGACTCCTTGACTTATATTCTTGTTGGCATGAAGACAAATCTTTTCCCAAGAGTCGTCAAAAATGGTTTTGGCTGCTTTATAAATGTCAATTAAATCATCTTTTGAAATTTCTCTATCTCCAATAACACAAACATCATCATTTAAACATTTTACTTCTTCTTTAAGCAAGCCAGTCAATCTGTCGGTAAGTACTGTTCCAGGAACATTTGTAGATTCTAATGATTTGTCTTTTTCATACTTGATCAAATTTTCATGAGTAGTAGCCATTGCATACTTACAAATATTTTTAATACTATTAAGTCTTTTAATACAAATCGATACCAGATAAAATTTGCTTTCATTAAAACGAGTGAAAAACAACGAAAATACAGCTGCAATTAATGAATCTGGTTTTTCAATAAATCTTCTAACTAATTTTGTAATCGATTCGACTTTCTTTTCATCTGATGGATCCAAAATATCATTAACGAGAGCCAAGTCGATTGTATATTTCTCATTATCAATCATCTTTAAATCTTTAGCAATCCAAACAATACACATGAGCCTACCAAATGAGCGTGCTAATGAATCCGCATGAGCTGGGTTATGTCTTCTGATAAATTTAGTTGTTTTCTTAACCCCATTATGTTTAGTAGTAGTTACAATATCTTCAAAATAGAATGATCTTGTTGCTTTATTATATAGAGTCCAGTATACCATTTCTCCATACTTAATCATTTCAGCATTGTTTGCATTTTTAACAAGTTGAATATCATCATCATCATATTTAATATCACCATACATCGTATTTAGAATCGTATTATTTTCTTCCAATTGTGGTGTCTCATCTTGAGCTTTAGAATAAGAAGACAAGTCTTCTCCAGGTTTACTCAGTACAATCATGACATATTCACTAGTGCTAAAATTAACTGTTGCTCCCGTAACTTTAACAGCACCATTCGAAGGATAATTCAGAAAACTTGTTTTTCCTCGTTTTTGACTAACGAACCTTGTCACGGGCTCCACATAATTAAATATAGTATTATTTCTGATTTTATAGATCCTTCCTACTCTATACTTGGAAATTTGAACAATTCTTAAGCGTTTTTTTAAAATTTCATTCCAAACATGTTTATGGTGGATTCTAAAAGTACTTCCGCCCGCATTGTAAACTTTTCCATCTTTCACAATGAATCCATCAATATATTTAAAACCATTAGATAATTCTTCAACAGTTGACTCCAGATTATCGTTGCCTATTCTTTCTGGTACATCTTCTTCATCTATATCTATCATATCTTGCTCTTTGTCCTCTTCACTGGAATAATCTTCTTGGTCCAGATCTGACTCAAAATCAGAATTATCATTGAAAAGAATTGAAAACTTTGAATTATCATTTTCATTGGCCAGGTCTTCTGTAACTGCTTGGTAATAGTCCATTATTACTGTAATTGATATTTGTGATTAAGTATAGTGTACAATCTTTCTAGTTGTGCAGTTCATCTACTTAAACTAATTGAGAAACCAAAATCATAATATATCATATGAATAATTGTACTTAACAAATTATAAATCACTACGCGTTTAAATAAATACCGCGTGTCCACAAGCTTTATTCAAATACGAAAATCAAATCTGATTTTTAAACACTTACAAAACAACACATTCAGCTTCCATCTTTCAAATATTGATAATAACTATCCTTTGAACAAATTAAGGAGATAAAAATTAATACGGAACATTTTTATTTAAGTAATTCAAATTGTATGAAGCTTATGCAATATACATCTTAGCATATGTAAATTTTAAATTAAAATGGTGAGAAACGCTTTGATTCAATAATCAGAAAAGATTAGTAATACGTTGTTCGTCACATTCGACTTTTAAATAAATCTGATTTATCCCAGATAAAAACCTAGTTTTGAACACTTAAACTAATTTTTGAGTATAAAATTTTGGTTCTACCACTAAAGTCATTGTTATCCTAAAATCAACTATTATGAGGTTACAATAGATAAATGATTATGAATGATTCATCAGTACCAAAATCTGGAATAAATGAATTCTTACTTGGTGATCTGTATTTACCACAATTCATTACAAACGTTTTTTTTAAATTTTTTGGAGAAATACAATGTTGATCTGTAAGAGAGTAATAATGTGTAAGACCATTATAATGAAAAATGGGAGCATATACCCTTGATTTAAATAAGGGATGGTTTCGGTTATAGTATAAAGTGAGGACTTTTTTATTCAGAGGGAGCAAATTTCTCAAAGTCAATGACTGTCGATTCAACTTGTCCTTTTATTTCACTTACACCGAACTAGAAAACGGATGATTTATTAAAGCTAGAGATGAAGAAAACAAGACTTTATGATAGATATACATGAGAAGGCGTTCATGCTATCGAAATAAAAAAACCCACCTTATTTTCAAATATAATGAGGCTATAAATAAAAGTTAATTGGAGTCATGAAATGAATAAAGAAATATCAACACATTATGGGAACGAAACATGGACTTTAGTTAATATATTCAAAGATAAAAAGTTCTTTAAATCCAGATGAGTTTTAACGAGGAAGGATGACAACCGATTTAAAGCTAGATTGAAAACTAGATTGATTTAAACGGGTTTCACACAAAATAAGTGCATTGATCATTTTGAAAATATTATTCCAGTTATTCGTACAGAATCAGTTAAGTTAATTCTATCCATAGCAGCTAAAACCAGTAAACTCTTATATCAGCCGCAAGTGGATACAGCATTTTTATAAGATTTTGATGAGAATATTAGTATGATGCAGGCTTATGGTCTCAAAATTAAAACAAGGTGTACAAGCTGATTAATCTAATATATGGTTTGAAACAAGCTCCCATGAGATGAATTAAAATAGAGCATTAATTGATACTAGATTCATTCGATTGGACGTGCATTTCAGGTCTTTAAAATAAGAATGGAATTTAGTTTGGTTTCCATGCTGATGATGTTCCAGATTGTGCTAATTTCAAATGATGATTGATGCTGAATTTGATATTGTTGATCTTTTAGTATCAGAAGATGGAATAAATGTGAAAGAAATAAATCGGCCACCTCCTTCTATGAGATATCAAGAGGTACTTTATTAAATAAGCTAAATTGGTAACTGATGCATCACAGGGTTGCGTTAGTGATATTAATTAAAAGTAAATAGATAATAAATAATCAATATTTAAACATTGAAAGAAGGAACTTGTTAAACATCTTTAATACCTTGATACTCCTCGATATTGACTTGAAACTGTTCTTCTAAATAACCAGTTAAAGTGGAACTTGGTGTTGCAGTCAAAAACACCAGCGTCATGAACAATTTAATATTTTTTCTCATCTGCTTCAACCTTGTCTCTTCTTGAATCAAATGAGCTTCATCTAAAACTATAAACCCAAAACTTTTCTTTCTCGACAACCATTTTTCAAACTTTTGCTCTTTGAAAAGCTCATAACTGCAAACAATGACATCTGTATTTTTAGTAATTTCATTGCTTCTATCTCCATCAAGGACATTTAAGTTCTCTCCAAATTTTTTCATTATGTCTGATTTCAAACTAACGTTAGGTACAACGACTACGTGTAGCATATTCAACTGGGTAGACTTTTTGAACAATTCCATTGGTATTAATACACAATCTGTTTTACCTGCACCAGTTCCACCAGTAATTATCAAAGATCTTGCATTACCCATTAACAATTCAAATATTGAACTATATTGCAAATCAGTAAATTCAAAATTTGGATATTTTGATAAAACTTTTTCTTTGATTTCAAGAATGTTGAATCTGGAAAAATTACGAGGTGGATCAGCTGGGAGTATCTCAAGATACTTGCACCAGTTTTTACCTAAGGATTCTACTGAAGGTATTTCATGCTTAAAATATTTCTTGACAATATTTAGATCTTGAGGATAATTGATTGATGCAGTTATTGGGGTATCACGAGACATTCCTTCCATGAACTCAGCTGCATCTTGATGTACTCTGGTAGTGACATTTCTTTTAGCCATAAAAGTGATAGCTTTTCTGATGTACCTAGAACCAAGTCTTTTAGATGGATATATAGCATGTAAAAAATTGTTAAATTTTCTCAAGTTTATTAATCTACCAGTATCATCAAGAAAGCAAAATTGACGAAAGCAAACACTAGCATCAACTTCATCTCCATAATCTTCTGATCTAATTTTTTCAAACGAACCTTCTAATAAATCCATCTGCAAAGGACGAAGAGCAAACAAAAAAGCTACCATCATCTCATCCATAATTTTGGGATACCAACGAAGTGCATATTTCCGCTCTCCATTTATCTTATTGAATGTTTGAATATGCAAATTCTCATTCCTGTGGACAATGTTTCTAGCACGAGATGTACTTGATTGAAATGCCAAAGAACTAAGTTCAGAAAACCTAAATGTATTACATGAACTGACATATATCATAACCATGAGAGCCAAAGTACACTTTTGAATCAAATGCAAAACCTTTTCTTTGTTTTGACCAAGGAAGCTTGGAAAAGTAGTCTTTAAACGTCCTGGTAAAAAACTTGATGTTCCCGATGTTTGATACGTCAAGTAGTGGGCATATACACTTGATTGACTCACAAATTTAAAAGAATGAAGACAAATCCTTTCCCAAGATTCGTCAAAAATAGTTTTGGCAGTTTTATAAATGTCAATTAAATCATTTTTTGAAATTTTTGTACCTTCAATAACGCAAGCATCGTCATTCAAACCTTTTACTGTAAATCCTTTGAGCAAACTAGTAAACAATTTGTCCGTAAGTACGGTTCCAGGAACATTTGTAGATTCTGATGATTTGTGTATTTCATACTTAACCAAATTTTCACGAGTAGTAGCCATTGTATACTTGCAGATATTTCTAATACTATTAAGTCTTTTAATACAAATAGATACCGGATAAAATCTGCTTTCATTAAAAGGAGTGAAAAACAACGAAAATACAGCTGCAATTAATGAATCTGGTTTTTCAATAAATCTTCTAACTAACTTTGTAATCGATTCGACTTTCTTTTCATCTGATGGATCCAAAATATCATTAACGAGAGCCAAGTCGGTTGTATATTTCTCATTATCAATCATCTTTAAATCTTTTGCAATCCAAACAATACATAAAAGTCTACCAAATGAGTGAGCCATTGAATTTACATAAGCTGCTCTATGAGTTTTAATGAATTGAGTTGTTTTCTCAACCCCATTATGTTTGGTAGTAGTCATAATATCTTTGAAATGAATTCGTTTTATTGCTTTATTATATAAAGTCCAGTATACCATTTCTCCATTCTTGATTATTTCAGCATTATTTGCATCTTTAACAAGTTGAATATCATCATCATCATATTCAATATTACCATACATTGTGTTTAGAATCGTATTATTTTCTTCCAATTGTGGTGTCACATCTTGAGTTGTGGAACAGTTACATATTTCCTCTCCAGGTTTACCCAAAACAATCATGACATATCCTCTAGTGTTAAAATTAACTGTTGCTCCCGTAACTTTAACAGCACCCTTCGAAGGATATTTCAGAAAACTTGTTTTTCCTCGTTTTTGACTAACAAACCTTGTCACGGGCTCCACATAATCAAATATAGTATTATTTTTAATTTTATAGATTCTTCCTTCTTTATACTTGAGAATTCTAACAAGTCTTAAACGTTTTTCCAGAATTTCATTCCAAACGTGGTAATGGATGTTTTTGAAACTACTTCCGCGCGCATTGTAAACTTTTCCATCTTTCACAATGAATCCATCAACATATTTAAAACCATGACATAATTCTTCAACAGTTGTCTCCAGATCATCATTGTCTATTCTTTCTGGTACATCTTCTTCATCTAAATCTATCATATCTTGGTCTCTCTCTTCTTCAATGATATCCTCTTCTTCGTCCAGATCTGACTCAAAATCAGTATCATCATTGTACAAAATTGCTGACACTGAATTATAATATTCATCACTTATTCCTTCTATAAATGCTTCGTTGTTGTCCATTATTATTGTAATTTAGTTAATATTTGTGATTGAGTTGTAATGTATAATCTTTCATAAAATGATATATTGTGTTTATAAATTACACAAATGATTATGTTTTGCAAGAAGTTGGAGTTCAGTATATATAATCATCAAAGTTCTGGTTGTACTTTATAATCGATAAACGATATCATAGAGTAGACTAGTTTGTATTAAATTACTTAAGTTATAAAACAATACGCGTTCAAATAATGACCGCTACCACACGCTATATTCTTTTTTTTTTTTTCTTATCTCAAACAAACAACACAAAATTAACGTGTTCGTACAATCAACTTAATATTGATCCATCTTTGATAATAAACATCTTTGATACGAAGTGATTTGAGGAAAAGAGAATTAAATTGAGACATCTCGTTCAAATTCAGATTGTACCATGTTTATTTAATGTTTCTTTGAATTCCAGCTCAAGTGAAATGCTAAATTAAAATGGTGAGACACGTTGTTGACCCACAGAAGATAGAGATAGATAGTAATCGAAAAAGTCCTCAATAGTTTTTTAATCAAATATTTATCACACTCGACTTCTACTTATATTTGTATCATTCTAGATAAAAGCCTAGTTTAAACATCAATATTCGTTTGGTTGAACAATTGGAGGTTTTGGTTATAGAAAGTGAAGAATAATTTCATCAGAGGGTAAACTTCGTCAAAGTTTTTTTTGGTTGACTATACAATTTGTCTTTCTGAATCATTTACCTAGAAGACTAATGATTTATTATTGATGATAATAAGAAAACAACTATATAATCAATCATTATCCAAATATAACATTTTGTAAGTGTCAATAAGAATGAATTTTACAATTTGTTCATGAACTATTTATTTCAAAGAATTATAATTGATGCCGATGAGTTTATCCAGTCAGGATGAGCTAAGAGGATCACAGATGCGTAGTATTTAATTACAATATTCAACTTTATTGCAATTTCAGTTTTATCCAATAGCCTATTTTAAGTAGCCATAAAATTTCTTTTACTACCTCACACATTGCAACAAATTCACCTTTAGTAGTTGACACTATATCAGCACAAAATTTGAAGATAATCGATAATAAGAATCGATTGTGTGATGATTTTGAAAATAGATCAATTACGGGAAAATTGATGTTTGCATCGTTGGTACGCAAGTTTGATATCCATATATCAAACATGGATTAGCAGATTCTTCATTAAACCATATGAAAAACATGAAGAAGTTGCTAAACATATATGAGGTGTCTTAAAGGTACATTGTACTTTGATTTGATATGATAATTCTTCAAAATTTAAAGGACTTTCTGGATGCAAACTGGGGAAGTGAACTAATTGATGGAAATCGTAAAACCGGATATGTTGTCAAAATAATTGGAGTTCCCATTTGTTGGAAGTCAAAGAAACAAAGCTTGGTAATTTATCCACTAATGAAAGTGAATCCGTTGCAATGTGTGAAGTAGTTAAAGTATTACATGATTACTTAAGGTATTTGACCAAATGCAAATTTCAACAAAATGGCAGTGTTTACCAATGTAGTAAAGAATGCAATAAAGCATAAGCTGATACATTAGCTCATCATCTAAGTAATCATGGTTTGACCTAGTCCGTAATTATCAAGTATAATGTTTGGGAAGAAAAGATGGAATTATCAAGCTTATTTATATTGATACTCATAAAATTGTCGGAGACATGGGGGACATGCTAGCAAAGACTTTGAATAACTAGTTAATACGATCAAATAATAGAAGAAAATGAGTCAGTAAGTTGATGATTAATAAAGTCGTGGGGAATTTTGATGTAAGAAATTACAATATTCAAGGTTTATTTGTTTTGCGAGTTATCTTGAAGAAGCTAATAAAGTTTAAATTTTTGAATGTGTTCATATTGTACGAAAGGGAGAATTATTTACGTGAACTAAAATTGTTGTAACTCAAATTGTTAGAAGGTGTTGTGATTTGATAATCTGTTTTAAAGTTTAATATGATATTAATCATAAAGTTTACTCAAATGCATGGATCATGCCCGTTTGAAAACTGGATCATGTACATATTATGAGCCATGCACTTAAGGTTTGTGGGGTTAATGAAATACTAGTAACCATAGCCTAGTAACAACTGAACTTGTTTAAGATTAAGAATATGAAGAAAGAATTAGTATTTGGAAAAAATAAAACAAGATATAATAATAAACCTTTGAATTATGAAATTTAGTATAAAGAAGTACTTCCTTAAAACTTCGAGTGTTTAGAATGTATTTTTGTAAACTAGTAAGATACTCGTGACAATGATGAGAAATGCAACTAGAAATTTACAAAAAAATGTAAATTAACAATAATTTTTCACAGACTGATGTACTTACCCATATAATGCAGACAATTTCATATCTTTTCATATACTTTTGTTCTCCTCTTTTTTCTAATATAATCTTGGCTTGACTATTTTATTTTGATTGAACCTTATTCCTCATAATTAGCTTTTTCACGACATTTATACATCCATGCATTACCAATCAGATCAAATCTCCCTTAATTTTTTTGAATTTCACATACTTGATTCTCAAGGTGTTTTGATCAAATACCAGATCAGTGATCGATTCCACGTAAAACGCATTTGATGGTTCGTCCTTGGGGTATACAAGTTTTTCAATTGTAGGTTCGATCTCTTTGAAGACTAAGATAAGGGTAGGACGCCAAGGTCTAAAAGTCATAAATTCATAACACTTCATTCAGTTTCATCTTAGCCACAATGTTTCACCAAAAGTGACCATCTTGAAAGCAAAGTAAATGTTGATTACATTTTTTGGTTTTCTAGTTTCAAGTGACTCAAATCAATAATGAAGTGCTCGTTTAATCATCGCACGAACGTCAATATCATAATTAATCCAAATTGACATCCTATTGTAGTGCAAACCATGTATCTAGAATCCCTTGAATATATCAGTAAGTAGTTGGTCTCTTAAGCATAAACGTTAGTTCGTGTCAGTTGAAAATACGATTAAAATGAAGCAACATAGTATGATCCAAATTCGTTAGGTTAATTACCCGCTCTCCGCGTATGTGATGAACTCCCTTAATGTCATTTAGTTGCAACTAGTTTGAAAATTCAATGCAATCTTTGGAATTTTGGATGAACTAAATCTGTGTGTGTGTAAAAGTATTTATTAATCTAGGTGTGTATAAAAGGTTTGACCGAAAGAAATGCCTGTGAAACGAAGCGTTTGGTAGTTACTGGCCCATCTGTCAAATTTCATGAGATTGACTTACTCGTTTTAGTGTCATTAAAATATTAACTTAAATTTAATTTACGTAGTATCATTCTGTGAAAATTGAATTCAACTATCATCATATATTTCAAAAAGGACATTTACACAGTCATCTTTTAAATTTAGCATATAAACCTTCCTATTGCATATCATTCTTTCTACTTTCCTATTTATTATTTAAATTTATTTCATATTGCACATTCATACTAATATCTATTACTATGTCAGATTGGATATCTACATTTCCAGGTTATACACAAATATTAACAACTGGTAAAAAACTATTTGGAAAAATAATACAAGCAGGTCCAGTTCCTCAACATGTTGGAATAATAATGGATGGGAATCGAAGATTTGCCAAATCACATAAAATAGAAATTAAAGAAGGTCATAATATGGGATTTGATACAATGGCTAATATTTTAGAATTATTATATGAATCTGGAGTTAAATCTGCTACTGTTTATGCTTTTTCAATTGAAAATTTTAATAGATCAAGTTATGAAGTTAAATGGTTAATGGATTTAGCAAAATCTAAATTTACTCAAATTAACCAAAACGGTTTATTATGTGAAGATTATGGAGTTAAAATTAAAATATTGGGGAATTTAAAATTATTATCACCAGATGTTTTAAAAATATTAAAAGAAACCGAAGAAATTACAAAAAATAATACAAGAGCTGTATTAAATGTTTGTTTTCCATATACATCAAGAGATGAAATAACAAATTCAATAAAAAAAATAGTAGTTAAAAGTATAAATGATGAACCATTTCAAATTAATGAAGAATCAATTGAAGAGAATTTATATACTGGTGATTCACCACCATTAGATTTATTAGTACGAACGTCGGGAACATATAGATTATCTGATTTTTTACTATGGCAAGCTGTATCTCCTGATTGTTCAGTTGTATTTACCGAAAAATTATGGCCAGAATTTAAACCTTGGGATATGCTCAAAATTTTATTAAATTGGTCATTTAACAAATATTACTATGGAAATCCTAGTGGGAATGATGAAATAAAACATGTAAGTCGATTAATGGAATTGCAAAGTCTGCTGACCATAAGTATAAGCGATTCTGATGATGATGATACATTGAAGTCAGAAGATGATCTAGAGATCATTAAACATTAATGATGAGTTTACAGTAATAAACGCTTTAAAAATTTATTATACCGGTGTTTAAGATCCGAGTGCACGTGTACATCTCTTTGTATGATTTTGACTCACTATCAAACTTTTTTTTTTTAAGTAAAACTGAAACACCGATAATTTTTCAGTAAGGATTCCTAAAACACAACAATAACCACTAGATAATATGGATTTAGTAAATCATTTACCAGATAGATTATTATTTGCAGTACCGAAAAAGGGAAGATTATATGAAAAATGTTGTCAATTATTAAATGGAGCTGATATTCAATTTAGAAGATCACCAAGATTAGATATAGCGTTATCAACAAATTTACCTATTGCATTAATCTTTTTACCAGCTGCTGATATACCTGTTTTCGTTGGTGAAGGTAATTGTGATTTAGGTATAACTGGATTAGATCAAGTAATGGAATCAGATCAATTTGAAAATATAAAAGATATACTAGATTTAAAATTTGGAAATTGTAAATTACAAATTCAAGTACCTGAAAATGGAGAATATAACGAACCAAATCAACTAGTTGGTAAAAAAATTGTAAGTAGTTTCACTAAACTAGCATCTGATTACTTTGAAAATTTACAAAAGGAAATACAATCTAAAGATCAAATAAAAATAAGATATGTTGGAGGATCGGTTGAAGCTTCATGTGCATTGGGAGTAGCTGATGCTATTGTCGATTTAGTGGAAAGTGGGGAAACAATGAAAGCAGCAGGATTAAAAGCAATTGGAACAATATTGAACACATCAGCACATCTTATATCATCAACAAAACCAAAATATCCCGAACTTGTTAAAACAATAACAGATAGATTAGAAGGTGTTTTAGCAGCTCAAGAATTCGTATTATGTAATTATAATGCTCCTAAATCAATAATGTCTAAATGTTTACAAATAACACCAGGTAAAAGAGCTGCAACTGTTTCAACTTTAGATAAACATTCACCAGAAGATGAAGATTGGGTTGCAATTTCTTCAATGGTTTCAAGAAAAAAAATTGGAAATGTAATGGATGAATTAAAAAAAGCTGGAGCATCAGATATTTTAGTATTAGAAATTTCAAATTGTAGAGTATAAAATAATTGAATTCTTGTATATATATTAAAATATTTTTTTTTAATTTATATTTCTTACACCATCTTTATCAACAACTTTTATATAAACTCCCTTAAAATCAATTGGCATTCTTCTTTGTAATTCTTCAACACACATATCCATTAATTTTAATCCATCATCAACTTTCATATCTTTTCTATAATGTTTATCTAATAATGAAGTAGTATAAAATGCAGCATATCCATGTGCTCCATAAGGTAATTCAACTTGAGTTCCCAAATAATCTATATAATTTAATGAAGGTATATCAGTTCTGGTATCATAACCTGCTATTAAACAATTGACTTGATATGGTTTACGTGATCTTATTGATGTTGCTAATTGATTCCTTACATATGATGCAGTTGCTTTTGGTGATAATTCCACATCATCTTCACGCATTGAATATAATTGAATATTAGCTTGAGCATATTCTGAAAATTGTATAGTATCACCTGCTTCTCCAGTAAATGCTATTAAATTATGAGCATTAAGAATTCTTGTTTTATCATCATTATCTTTCAAAATTGAGATTCCTCTTGTAGCTGCTTTTGATGTGGCTATAATTGTTGCATCAGACACCCTTATTCCAAGTATAATGTCCATATTTATGTGGTGGTTGTTGTCTTATAAGTAGTTTTAGTTCTGATTTAATGATTTGGTTAGAAACTCAGAATTTTTTTGCCCTTGAAAAATTAAATATTATTACCACGAAATTTACTACGCTACTAAACTTCTATACAACAAATTATTACAATCAAAACTTATTTTATCAATTCTTTAACTTTTCTTTCAACTATTGAAGTGATCAATTGATTTAATATACTATCTTCACTATTCATTAGTTGTTTTAAATTAATTTCAATTTGTTTTTCAATCAATTTCCCAGTCAAATCAACTTCAATATTAACAGTATCACCAATATTTTTTTGTGATAATATAACTTTTGATTGACTATAACTAATTAACATTATTGAAAATTGACCTTTTGAATCATCTACATTTGTAACTGTTAATGAAGTTCCATCAATTGCAATGAAACCTTTATGAACAATATAATTTATAAAATTTTTATCTCTTAATTCAAAAGTATATGATATAGCTTCACCATCTTTTGTTTTATTAACTATTGTTGCAATAGTATCAACATGACCTTGAACTACATGACCACCTAATCTTACATCACTAGTAACTGCTCTTTCTAAATTAACTTTTGAATTTTTATTTAGGTTTCCCAAATTTGTTAAACGTAAAGTTTCTGGAGCTACACCAACTTTGAATTTTGTTTTCAATTCATCAAAGTCAATAACTGTTAAACAAACTCCATTTGTTGAAATTGAATCTCCAAGATGAACATCTTCTAATATAGGTGAACAATCAGTGATTGTTATAGTGACTCCATTTGATGAATCATTATATTCTTCAACTACACCTATTGTCTCAATTAATCCTGTAAACATTTTTGATTGAGAGAATGAAGTAATTAGTAATCATCAAATTATATTCCGAAACATTGATTGTTGCAATTATTTACAACAACAAAAATTTTTAGATAATAGTCGAACAGAGAGTTATTCATCCCATGGTAGAGATTAGAAAGACGAAAACATGGATTGTTAATTGATCGATCTTAAGAACATTCAAACAAAAACTAGATTTTAATAAATCTTTGATTGATTGTGCACCAACAACGACAACAAGAACAAGATACGAGCAATATATATATTTCTCAAATATTTAGATCATAATTTCGTTTGATCTATCCTCAGTAAGGTTCGGGTTTGGTATCTCAAACAGCTTCATTATTGTTCAAGTTTAGATTACGCGCGAGTTTATGAACATACCTACATTTGTTTGAATCATCCAAATTTTGAAACAAGTCTTAATGAGTTTTAGTTTAATTCAGAATAGACTGAGGAATATGAATAGTGAAATAATTCGTTAATGCATGGTTCATGAAGTATTGCTTTGTTTTCATGGACTACTAGTTGCTATCAGAAAATTTTGAGAATTCATTTACAGAGGCTTCATTGCATCAAAACTCAAGAAAAGGTTCATCAGATTCAAAACGGATGATGAACTGACTCGACGTTGACAAGCTACGCGATATTTCCATAATTTGCTCATGCTACTTTCAATATTGAATGGAGCTAGAAGCTCAATCTTTTATCACATGATGACTTAATTTTTTTTAATACGGAGATCTTCATCAAGTATCAGATCTTGCTTTGATTCAAGCTACATAGTTAAGACTTAAATATGAGAATAGAAGAATAACATAAAAAGGAATATAAGAAAGAGAAAAATTCCAAAAATTTTGAAACTATTATTTACTACTTTTCTTCATCAAAATTTCAAAAACTCAAACACCAAAATGCATTTTTGTTTAAATTTGAAACATTATAAATTCAAACACTTTAAACTTCAACACAAAAAAGTTCAATTGTCAGAACCAACCGAAACTTATTCAATCGAATCAATCTCAACCGACCAAAACGAAATTGATCAATTCAATGATTTAACTGATAACAACAATAACATTAATGATAACAACGAAAGCAAATACAACAACGACGACAACGACGACACCAGCAATTACAACAATGACTATTTTAATGATTACAATAACTTTACTATTAATCAAAACGGAAATAGCACCAACTACAATGATGAAAATGAAACAGAAAGTGTTTTTAGAACTTTTTTCATGAACCCACAAACTTCAGAAACTACTCAAATTAATGAATCAGAAATCAATATTAAAGACTTGTTAAAAAACAAAGAAAATCTTGACACTGAAATTGATGATTTCAATTGTGATTCAAACACTAGAGCTAATAATTTATCAAAAGATTATTATCATTTGTCTAAAAAGGAAAAAAGAAGAAGTTATTGTATGCCAGATGATCAAGAACCAATCGAAACAAGAAAAAGAAGTAAATCATGTCCAATTAAACTTAAAGGTTTTAATAAAGTTAGATTTGGAGCAGTTTTTATTTGTGATTATGAAACAAATCAATATGTTGGTGATTTACATTGGAAATATACATATAAATATCCTGGTAGTGATGACGAAGAAGAAGAAGATGATGATGATGAAGCTTATAATAAATTTAGAAATCCATCTAAACTTGAATCAATGAAACAAGAAATTATGTTATTTTTATCTGATAATACTTATAAATTGAAAAAAATGTTCAATTTTAGTGAAGAAATTGCTAACTTCAAAAAAAAAGTTCATTCAAGTATTATTTTAATTGAAAATTCAAAAGATGTTAAATTTTTATTTAAAACTGCTAAACAAGTTCAAAAAACATCAAAATCTGAATGTTCATTATTTGAAAAATTAGTTGCGACTGCTTTCTCGATTCATTCAATGGTTTTTAATCATTATGATTTATATAAGAATATGTATTCATAAAAAAAAATCACAATCACAAATTATACAACTAGGCTTCGTAACATCTTTCAAGTCATGCATCAGTAACTTAAAAGTATAAATACTTGGTTCCATAATTCACACTACCAGCTTTAATTAAGATAAAGAATATTTATTCACAAAATAATGAAATGAAAAGGAGAAAAGTGGGATGACTCTATTTTAATGGAATAGAAGATTGTCTCACCGAATATCTTTTTTATTGGAATTATTTTTGACTAGAAGAATTCGATTAATATTATGAAGATTGCCCATGACGGTTACCGCTTATGGATTGCAGATTATTAAAGGTTTAAAAACTTTACCACTCGTTACAGAACTTTAAGGAGAGTCATTCTGAAATCTAAAATTAAATGTTTTGTTATATCCATTGTCAAATGTTGCTTAAAAAATGAAAAATCAAATGATCTTCAAAAGATTATTTCCAATTGCTGTTTAAAAATCAATTTTCAGTTGTTATCAATCAATTATTCACCACAAAAATTTGTTATCATTAAATAAATCAATCAAATTTATTTTGCAAATACTTAACATTTACTTTGGTCGGTAGTAAAAGTATTTGCAACATTTGCTATGCATCAACATTCAACTTGTTTGCTTTTAGTTCATTAAAAAATTTTTATAAAAATTAAAAAAAAAAGTATTTGTTTTGTATTTTTAAATTCGTTACTATTGATTTTGTAAGTATGCTTTGCTCTTAACTTCTTTCATACCCTTACTGTTGCCAAAAATAACGGAATCTCGTACTTTTTGAATCTTATGAACTTTATCAATACAGTATATTAATCGTTAGAGCTAATAACTTTCTACAACAACAATAAGAAAATTTCATTAAAAAAGGTATTTTATTAATAAACGTAGTAAAATAGAGCCTAATATTAATCTATATACACCTAACACCATACGCAACCACACCAATCTTAGCTAAAAATATCACCTTCACATAAAAGGATTAACACATCTAACACTTAAACAAGGTAAAGTCATACCAATTTCAGCTCTTAATAATACAGGAATTTCATTTAATTCTCTTATGATTTGAATATTATAATCACCTTCTTGTTTTAATTCAAGATTTTGAATATATGGAGTTAAACCTGATGATGATGATGATTTGTTGGTGTTGTTGTGAGATGTGTTGGTGGTGGTTGATGATATTGGTTCTTCATTTAAATCTCCAAATCCTGTTGATGAATTAGTTCTTGGATTTTTTGGAGCATGTGATTGAATTGGTGAAGTAGGCATTGATTTAGTTGATGGATCTTGATTATTAATATTATGAGATTTATTATGATTGTGATGATTATTGCTATTATTTTTTAATTGAGGAATTACAAATTCAGGAACTTCTAAATTCAATTTATTTAATTTTTCAACTATTGAATCAGTTGTAAAAACATTATTATTATTTTCTAAAATTGATCTATTTTGAATTTTTGCAGCTTGTAATGAAGAAGTTCTATATTTATTTTTTATAGAATTTCTATAAGATAATAAAGATTTTTCATCTGGTGGTACATAAGTTGCTGAATCAAATCCCTTTTCCCAATATAATTCTAATACTCTATTATTTTTATCAAATTCTGCTTTAACTAAAGGTAATTGATCTCCATGAACTCTTTTTTCAACTCCAATTTCTGGTATAAAAACATCAAATGATGATTCATAAACTTGAATAATTGTACCCATACATAAAATTTGTCCAGCACTTTCACTTAACCCATTGATAGTTTGTGATAATAATAAATGAGTAGATTGTTCTTGAGCATTTGCAGCACAATCTTTTTTAAAATTACAATAATCAGCTAATGATTTTAATGATTCAATATCAGTATCATCATTAGTTTTATTTAATACAGATTTTAATTGTCTATGAACAATTAAATCTGCATATCTTCTTAAAGGTGCAGTAAAATGAGTAAATAATGGTAAATTAAAATAAAAATGATTATAAGAATCTGGATCTTGTTTACCAGCAATAAAATATTTACCTCTTGTTGAACATTTATAAAATAAAGTTTCTAAAATTCTTTGATTATTTAAATTTTCTTTTAATATACAAGATTGTAAACTTGCAGAATTTGTAGTATCAATTTTAAAACCTAAATTTTTAGCTTTTCTAACAAATGATTCAATTTTTTGTAAAGTTGGTAATGCTTGACGTCTTAAAAATGCTTTATTTCCTAATCCAACTTGAATTTTTGCAGCAATTGCTGAATTTACTTTTAATCCAATTTCTGATATTATATCTGATGCTAGATTATCATCAAAAATATTTAAACTTAATGAAACTTTTTCATCATCTAATTGATCTAATAATGATAAATTTGGTGAAATACCAAGTGATTTATTTGATAAACGATGACGACGGAATTCTTTTGCAATAAGACTAAAAGTTTTTAAATAATCACAAGTTGCTGATGAAATTTGTTCGATTTTATTATTATCCATAATCTTATTGAAAGATTTATAAGAAACTATTTGTTTTGGTATAATTATAGATTCATGAATAAATAAATCTTCAACTTCAAAATTAGTTGTATCAATTTCAAAAACAACTGAAATAGCTAAGTTTTTTTCATTTTCTTTAAATGAAACTATATTATTAACTTGTTTTGGATATAAATGAACTGATTTTTGTGGCAAAAATATGGAAGTTGATCTCTTTTTAGATTTACGATCAACTGTTGAACCAGCTTTTACAAATTGAGCAATATCTGCAACATGAAATCCTAATTCAATTTTAGTATTTGACAATCTTTTAACATGTAATGCATGATCCACAAATTCTCCATTTTGAGAAAAAGCAATAATATAATCATTTAAATATTCAATTCTATTTGGATTTGAAAATTCTGATTCAACAGGTTGAATATCATAAGTAACATAATCATTATCATCTTCTGGATATTCATCACAAAGAAAATTATTATCTCTTAAAATTGAATCAACTTCAACTTCTGGATCATCAATTTTACCTAATTTTGAAACTAATGTACCAAATGGATGTAATGAAGTAATTGGCCATCTTTTTATAGATGCAACAAATAATTGATCAGCATATTTTTCATGATTTTCAACAAAATCTCTTGGTGCTTGTTCAGTTGGTATAGCAATTAATGGAACTTTTTTATCAGTTGGTTTAAACCATACAATTTTAGGGGATTTAGGTGTATGAATTGATGAATCATTACCTGATTTTTTATCTCTTGCTGCTTGAGCTGCTTGAGCTGGTCTTAATAATCCTAAAGTTCCTGAAAATAATTGACCTGGAATTCTATCAACTACTGCAACAACATGACCTGCATAAAGTGGTTTAATTTCATCATTAATTTCTTCTTCTTCCACTAATAATAAAGATTGACCTTCAACTTCAACATCATCATTTTTTTTCATTGTTGGTCTTTGTTTTAAAGATCCTCTTCTACCTAATAATGATTCATCATCCTTATCATCTTTATCAGATGATGATGTTATAGGAGCTGAAGTAGCATCATTATGAATATCATCATTTAAAGGTCTTGTGTTATGATCTTTTCTTCTCTTTTTTTCTTCTTTTTCCTTTTTTGATTCCCAAACTTCATCAACTATTAAAAGTTCAACAGCTACTAAATCTCCCTCTAATGCACGATTACGATCTTTTGAACCACAAATGAAAATATCAGCATCTAATAATCCATCTGTTGATACATATGCATCTGATCTATTTTTTTTATTAACTCTTAAGGTACCAGTAACTAATCTACCTTCATTAATTAATTCTGGAAGTGATGATTGTGGTAAATAAGGAGCAAATAATGATTTACGTCCATTATTACTACCACTTGTTGGTTGTGATCCTGGTTGAACTGGTATATTTGGTAAAAAATGCGATAATGAAGATACGGAAGATCCACCACCATATGAACTATTGCGTGGTCTATGACCAGGAATGAAAACTCCAGGAGGTTCTAATGTAGATGATTGTCTTTGATGCTGTTGTTGTTGATTATGATGTTGTGTTTGTAATTGTTGCGGTGATTGTTGTTGTCCTCTCCAATTTTGATTCATACCTTCGGAATTTCTTGATTGAGTTCTAAAATGTGATGCTCTTCTATTGTGAGAACCTCCTCTTTCTGGTGATTGAGTAATACTAAAATTTGGAGTTGGTGGTAATAAATTATTTGAATTATCAGATGGTTGAGCAGGAAATTTAAAAGATGGTTGATTCTGACCATAAGCCATTGATCTTGATCTATTATGAGCAGCTTGGAAAGTGGGACTTGATGGTTCATTTGGTTTATCAGGTGGAAATTTAAATGATCCAGGTTTATTATTATTAGTGGAATCATCTTCTATATCAGAATTATGTTGTAATTTAGGACTAGTAGTTGATCTATTAGTTCTTTGATGATCAGCAGCTGCAATTGCTTCATTTAATGCTAATGAATGTCTTCTTGAATGTCCATGAGCAGTTCCACTTGCTGATCCAGTTCGTCTATGAGTATTGATTGATGATGATCTTGAATGTGATCCACGGTTTAAGTTACCAGTAGCATTATTACTGTTATTGACGTTATTAATTGTATTTGGATTCTCACTACTAACACCCCAAGTCCAATTATTGTCTGGATATGATGGTTGTTGGGGATACTGATGTTGTTGTACTTGATGCTGCTGCTGTTGTTGTTGTTGCTGTTGTTGCTCCAAAATTTGTTTTTGTTGAGCTTGTACTTGATCCAATTGACGTTGTAAATTATATTGTTCAACCATTAAAGTTGTTAATTCAGATGGTGAACGTCTATGTGCAACATGAAGATTTTTACCTTTTCTACTTGATACTCTTGTTGGTATATCTTCTGATTGATCATTCTTATTGATATTACTGTTGTTATTATTGTTATTAAAAGAATTTGATGATGATTGATTCATTGTTGATCATTTGTTGATGTTTATTGTATTAATTTCGCAATGATAAGTTTATAAGTTAATTTTGATGTGTTGTTGATTGTATTTTGTCAAATTTAAAAATCAATTAAGGGAAAGTAATACTTATATAAAACTTTATCGACTTTATTATTACTATTAAATTGTATTAAATGATGAATGAATAAACTAAAAATATGGTTGTAAATATTATATAAAAATAGTGAATGAAATAATGAATTGATATTATTAATGAATGCAAGTTAATATGATGAGTGTGGTTGAATTCAATGGATATACAATTGAATATTGATGATGTGATCTTTGAATTAAGGAATGTATTAATGGATAAAGGAATGATGATGATGATTCAAAGTAAAAGAAGTTGTTGAAAACTTTGGGGAAATAAAATGATAATAATAAATAATAATAAGTCGTAGAGAGTAATGGCAAAAAAAAGTTTTAAATAGAAGAAGAAGGAGAATTAAAGAGAACAACGAATCTAGTACGATTTTTAAATTCAAGTCGAATTTAAGTCGAATTTAAAGGGTTTTTTCTCTATAAATGCACGAACTTCTCAAATTGTATGCAATCAATCATCACTAGGTTACGAATAGTATATTCTTTTTATTTTCTTGAATGAATTAGTTTTCCATTGAGCCATTAAAAGTATATCAATTAATAGCTACGACTTATAAAGTCATGAAACTAATTGATGTTAGTGTATTCACTGAAGAAAACGCTCAAAATATTTCATGATCCGTTGAGAGCAAATATAAGGAGTAAAATAGATTTTTTAAAAGAAAGGGACTTTAAGGAATCAATGGGATCTAAAACTGAAAATCAATTTTTATTATTAAAATTATTTACTAAATTCAAAATTACAAATTACAAATTCTTTTCATTATAAAATGACTGTGTTCTTACTTACAAATTGTTAATGTTTACGAATTTCATCACAAATCGATAAAAATAGAATTTTTAAAATTCACTAAATGTTGTTCAAGAAAAGAAGTACAATAGTGAAGAAAACTTCTCTTTCTTATATCCTATCCTCTACTATGCATGCACTTAATTTAAACTTTTAAGAATCAATTGTATTTGTAGATCTTTTCAAGAAATGAAAACAAAAAGATAAAATCATGGCTTTGTTAAATTTAATCACGACTTTATTATCAAAACTCGTATAATGTATAGAATATTTGTTTTTTTTCCCCTTAATTCAGTTGCTATTCTAAAGAACTCTTAAAATTCTTATTGTTCTTCTACTTCACTAAATCAAACTTATCTTTAAAGTTATATACGGTATACAGCTTTCGCTTTGATGAGAAAATTTATTAATTTTCATCTCTCAATCTATTGTGTCAGAGATGAAACTCACTGACCAATACTATGATGTGGTTCCTTAAAATTGACATAATTTTGACACAAAATTTCCTCAAAAATTTACTTCTCAAGTATAAAAAAATTTTACCATGAACAAATGAACCAAAAAAGACTCTGTTAAATATTGATATTACTTACCCTTCCTCTTATATGGTAGTTTACTGAAATCGAAACAACTGAACAAAATTTGAAAATAATTGTTGATGATAAGTTTCAGATTTTTTTTTTCGCAGCCAATTTTTATAGTAAATAGTACATTTGATAATATCAAAATGATATACATATTACAGTTTTGTCAACATGATCAAGAAAACTTGTCTGCCGCATCTTCACGCTAGAGTGTGAGAAAATTTACATTTTTGAAGTTCAATTTTCATAGACTTTTATAATGTTGAAGCAAGTAGTAAAATACATGGAAAGACAGCGGTATTAGGCTATTAGCATTAATTACAAAATTTTAAACCCTCAAGCAAACCTGAAGTTATTTTCGGCAAAACTAACATCGAGCAGTCATGAATTACGAGTTCAGCTCAAAATTTTTCTAATGACCCAAAAAAAAATCAAGTTTCAATCTATCACCAAAGAAAATGCTAGTGGCCAATTTGACTACATTTGAAATTAAAAAAGTATTTCAAAGTTGAAAGATAAATTTTCGGTGATATTTCAGTCTGGGAGCGTTTCAAATACAATTTAGCTCATTCATTTTAGAGAGAGCTTGGCTACTTCAATTAAAACGGTGATACTAAGTCTTGACAACATACAAACATATATTGATGATAACAATTTAAGTGGCATTTAGAGGCTATAATTAAGTGGCTTTTGGGGGCTAAAGATGCAATACTGATATTAACTACCTTAAATTTAATTTGTAGAATGGGCGTGTGGCGTAGTTGGTAGCGCGTTCCCTTAGCATGGGAAAGGTCATGAGTTCGATTCTTATCTCGTCCAATCAAATAAATATGGAAGTTGGTTTTTTTTTGTAAATTTTGTTAATTAGACTAGTTGAGTTAATTGGTTCAGCAAATGACGTCAACTGAGAACGAATTAGTTCTTCCATAATAACAATTGGTATATCGTAAAATTTACTTTAATCTTTAAAGTTTTCTTATCTCAACAACAGCTCAGAAATTAATGGAACATATATAATTACTACTGATGCAAGTGATTATGCTCTTGGAGTTGTTATTGAAATTTTAGATAAGAAAACCAGCAAATGACGTCTCAACTGAGAACGAATTAGTTCTTCCATGATAACAATTAGTATATCTTGAAATTGATTCTGTTTCTTTATGTCCTTTTTTTTATTCTATTTTTCGCCTTAATTTCTACTAATAATTTTGATTTCAATCATATTTTCTGTTAACCAAGTTTAAAAATTGTGATTCTCAAGTTCTTACAGATAATTAATTGTCATATTCTAATGGGTGCAGATATGCAAAACCTACTTGCTCGCACCAATGCTTGAAAATTTTAGTATCAGTTTTTACATACAAAATCACTATTATGTACAAATTGGTATAAAAATTTTCAAACATTGGTACGAAAGAGTAGGTTGTACATATAGCAAAGACCATTACCCATATTCAAAAATAGATAGTAGCCACTCCATTTGTGTTAGTCGACTTACCGACCTGACCAAAACCAATTTTATTGCATTGCCTGTTCAAAATTAAGACAAACTGTTTAGTCTAAGTAGTCCTAGTCTAGAAAAAATGAATCTATAGCTTCTTGACGTCTAAAGATAGTTAAATCCATTAACCATTTCATAAAATTTGTAGACCTTTCTCCTTAATTTTTATTTTAGTTCTGATAAATTGATACTTGTTGAACAAATCATCCAATTTGACTGCCTGATAGTATAATACAATTGTTCCAACAGTATGCAACTATGGCATTCATCCTTTCTCTAAATTCACAAATTCATTGTCTACCCTAACACAAATATTTCTGAGACAATCATTGCAAATTGCATCACTCATTAATAAACTCAACTGCCTTTAAAATGAATAGGATAGTTGGATAGGTTGCCATAGAGTTTTCAACAGCAATAAAATCATAAATTGATTGAAAAGAAACTGAAAAAATTTTCCAATTAATTTTCATTATAATAATATTCAATTAATTAACTTAATTAGGTTAAATTGAAAATCCATTGGTAGCTCAGGAAGAATTGGATCAACCTTTTTACACTATTTGCGTGATTCAAAAATCCAATGCATAAGACTTTATTTTGAATTTTATCATAGCCTTTATGTACCTAGTAAGAAAAAGTTTAACTCTATGTTCATTCCTTTCGAGGATGAAATTTGTTGTTCGTAATTGCTTAATGAAATTACTTATATAAAACATTTCTTAATAAAAACTTTCGAATATTTAAGTCGTTTCGTCTAAGTTTTCGTACAACCAGTTTTTTGAGGAAAAATGAATTAGATAATGACGTAGACATAACAATTTACTGATTGCTTCCATGTGGATAATTTTCTTAATTCCTGAATGAGTTCTTAATCTTTTATCTGTTTGTTTCGTATAGAACATTTTAAAAATAGAATAAAAAGAAATACAATAAATAATAAATACACAAAAACACAGAAAAACAATAACACAAAATTCGAAACAAATTTTCTTTTATAATTTTGATCTGATTTTTAATATCTATAAAAAATCAACACTTTTGAATATATGCAAGAGTAAATACCATACTTTCTTTACTGGAAAAAGCTACTGCTTAGATTTCAACAATTCCCTGAGAATAGCTACGGGAAACTACTCAAAATTTCAAAAAAATTTCTCATTATCACCTGTTTACAAACACTCAAATCAATTAATCATACAACGTAAGAAACGGTTTACTTCAATTGCAATTTTCACCAAATTATTTCATAGCCACAACCATAAAACCATTCCATTCGCTTTCTAACACATCAACTTCACATATACAAATCAAACAATGACAGTTGAATCACATCAAACAATTATAGATTCATTTAAAAAGGCAAATCAAGATCAAATATTTAAATATTATGATGAATTAAATACAAATGAACAAAATCAATTAATTGAACAATTATCTAAAATTGAGAATCCAACAGATTTGATAAATACTGTTGAAAAAGCTATAAAACATTCATCATCGAATTCAGAAGAATCTAGTAATTTTACTCAATTACCAAATGAACAAACTGCTTCAACTTTAGATTTAGATGCCCAAGTTCTAAACCATTGGTCTGATTTAGGATTTGAAGCAATATCAAAGGGAGAAGTAGCCATTTTATTAATGGCTGGTGGTCAAGGTACAAGATTAGGATCACTGGATCCAAAAGGATGTTTTAATATAAATTTACCTTCTAAAAAATCATTATTTGAAATTCAAGCTGAAAAAATTTTAAAAACTGAAAAATTAACTCAATCAAAATTTAATTTATTGGAAAAACCAGAAATTATGTGGTATATTATGACATCTGGACCAACAAGAGAATCAACTGAAAAATTTTTCAAATCTAACAAATTTTTCGGTTTATCATCAAATCAAATTAAATTTTTTAATCAAGGTACATTACCATGTTTTAATTTAGAAGGTAATAAAATTTTATTAAATTCAAAAAATTCAATATGTGAATCACCAGATGGTAATGGAGGATTATATAAAGCATTAAAAGATAATAAAATAATTGAAGATTTAAATAACAAAAAGATAAAACATATTCATATGTATTGTGTTGATAATTCATTAGTTAAAGTTGCAGATCCAATTTTTATTGGATTTGCAATTGATAAGAAATTTGATTTAGCAACAAAAGTTGTTAGAAAAAGAGATTCAACAGAAAGTGTTGGATTAATTGTATTAAATAAAAAATTAAAAAGACCTTGTGTTATTGAATATAGTGAAATTTCAAAAGAATTAACTGAAAAATTAGATCCTTTAGATAATCAATTATTATTTTTAAGAGCTGCAAATATTGTAAATCATTATTATTCAGTTGATTTATTAACTAAAATGATTCCTAAATGGATTAGTTCTCAAGAATATTTACCTTTCCATATTGCTAAAAAGAAAATTCCAAGTATAAATTTAAAAACTAATGAATTTTATAAACCTACTGAACCAAATGGTATAAAATTAGAACAATTTATTTTTGATGTATTTCCATCAGTTGAATTATCAAAATTTGGTTGTTTAGAAGTAGATAGATCTGAAGAATTTTCACCACTCAAAAATGCAGATGGGTCAAAAAATGATACTCCAACAACTTGTAAAAATCATTATTTAAATCGTGGAACAAAATGGGTTAAAACCAATGGTGGTATATTAGAAAATGAATCAGATTTAGTAGAAGTTAATCCATTAACTTCTTATTCTGGTGAAGGATTAGAATTTGTTAAAGGTAAAACTTTTAAAAATGGGGATATTATTTAATAACGTATAAGGTAAAATTAGAATAAAAAAATTAAGGTTAGGATTCATTCATTTCATCATTCTCTATATAATCTCTAATTAGCTAAGTTAATAATTGATTCATTTGTTCAACAGTATAATCTAAAACATAAGTTTCTTCAATTAATTCATCAATTCTATTATAATGTCTTTCATTATAAGGTAAAATAGAATCAATAATTTTCATAATTCCTGGTATTTCAATTAATTTCAGTACTGAATAATTTTTTAATACAACACTAATTAAAATCTGACTAATTTCAAAAAATTTAAAATTTATATTCCAATCTCTTATTTTTTTGAATAATAGAATCAATTGATCATTGTTTAATTTACTTATTATGCTCTCCAATTTAAATGATCCAATTATTGAATCTTCATCTTGTTTAGTTTCAATACATGATTTTAAAACATTATATAATTTCATTGAATGATTTAATGTTAAAGCTAATAAGAAAGCATTTTCCCAATCATTATCTTTCATAAAATTATTTAAATTTTGTTCTTTTTCAATTTTTTCCTTTTGTTGATTTTGTAAAATTAAATTTTCTTCTTCTGTATTATCAATCCATTTTGTTATTTTACCATCTGAATCAGCAGTTATAAATTCTTTACCTTCATCATCTTTTAAAGCTAAAGACCAAATTCTATTATCATGATTATCTAAAGTTTTTAAATTTTCTTCATTTTTAAAATCCCAAATTTTAACTAATCCATCTGCTCCAACTGAAATTAATTGAGGTTGTAAAGAATTAAAAAATTTAACTCTTTGAATTGAATTTGTATGACCTTCTAATGTTTTTATACATGAAAAATCATTCAAAGACCAAATTTTAATAGTTTTATCTCCACTACCAGTAGCAACATATTTATCAAATTTATAAAAATTTATATCCCATAATCCTCTTTTATGACCTTTTAATATTCCTATAGTTTCTCCTGATTCAACTGACCATATTTTACCTAATTTATCATATGATGCAGTTGCAAAAAATTCATCATTAGGTGAAATATCTATTGAATTTATATCTTTATCATGAGCTCTTCTTGTATATATTGATGATTTTACTATTGTATTACTAGTAGTTGGAATATTCCATTTTTTAATAGTTAAATCATTTGAACCAGTTATTATGAATTTTGGTTCATTGTGATTATTTAATATATTATTTATTGCAATAGCAGTAACTGATCCTGAATGTCCTTTGAATGTAGCAAAACAATCAAATGTTTCTGTTTCATAATTCCATTTCCATAATTTTGCTTCACCGTCTTTTGATGCAGTAGCAATCCATAATCCATCTGAACTAACATCTAAAGCATTTAATATATCCGTATGTCCTTCACAAATTTTTAATTCAAAGGGTTTTTGGAAATTTATTATTCTTAATGATGGTGAATTTGTTGCCATTGCTAAATATTCTTTATTTGGTCCGACATATCGCAGATCTGCTATTATACCTTGATTCCCTGCAATTCTTTTTATTATTGGCAATATTATTGTTTGATCTATTTCCATGTCATCGTCATCTTCTACTATCTTTATCTCTTCTACTTCTTCTTCATTTGGTTGACAATCTATTTCAATTAATGTTTGATCACTTATAACAAGATATAAATTTTGATTCATTAATTTTATTATATCAATAATTAATAATTCTTCATTTGTTTTTAATGGTTGAGGAGATTGAGCCATTAACTGACCAGATTTAACATTCCAAATTCTTAATATATTATTAGATCCACCAGTATAAAAAAATTCTTTCCCACCTATATAATCAATAAATCCACTTGCTTCAATTTGTTCATTTATTGGATGAGTAAATAATTGTTTAAAATTTTTTGTATTATATATAATAACAATTTGATCTCTTCCACCAGTTAAAAAAATTTCACCATTTGAATTAAAAGATACTGCTCTTACAGCAGTATTATGATCTTTTAAAGTATGTAAACATTTCTTTTTAGATAAATCCCATATTTTAACAGTTCCCATTGTATCACCACTTGCTAATTTCCAACTTTTTAAATTATTTAATTCTCCATATATTGTTATTGAACAAATTGTAGTACCATGACCCTTTAAAGAATGAGTAATATATCCACCTTCTATATCCCATACTGTTACTACTCCATCAGATCCTCCAAATGCAAATAATGTAGATGTTGAATCTACTGTTGATATATATACAGGTGATGATAATTTAAAAGTTTTTATTATTGTTTTTGAAGGTAAATTAAATATTCGAAGTTGTTGAGATTGTGAACATATGGCTAGGTTTTCACCATTGGGAGTTATACATAGACTTGTTATATTTTCATCTTCATCATCACCAGGTATTTTATGATATATTTCATTAGTTTCTAGGTCTGTTATTATAACATCTTCATTTAATGGAGTCACTAAGTATTTTCCATCTGAGGTTGATATTGTTGCACTGGTTCCTCCTACATATATTGGCTCTGTTTCCTCGTGTATATATGTTGTCTTCAAATCCATTATAAGTGCAGTTGATGGGTATAAGTTTGTTAGATGATTTGATATATTTGACTTGGTTTATTTTGCAACAAAATCAATCTTTTTTTTTGTGCACCAAATTTAGAATATTCGATGAGCATTACAAGAGAACCATTACTCTATAGTCTACAAAGTTTGATTTACAGTTCTATTACAATATATTACAAATTAACCTATAAATAACTCCTTTCTATCTTCTATCACGACCAATCAATACCCAAATTTTTAGCTGTATTTTGCATATACATTTCAATATAATCTTCTAATCCTTTACTTTGCTTAGAATCACCTCTAATCCATTGACTAAATCTTATAATTCCAAATATAATACCAGAAAATAACATACTAAATTTGATTCTATAAATTTCTATTATTCCACTAATTGATAGCTTTTTATCATTTGAATAAATTTCATTTATAGCTTGATTAGTTAATAAATTAATTCTATTTACAGGTGATCCAAATTGTTGATTTATATTTTGAATCATTCTCATTGTTCTTGCTAAAAATGGTAATTCCATTGGAAATTTTGATTTATCACCAATTAAATCCTTGAGTAAATCAGATACATCCAGTTTTTCAGTACTTTCATCGGTTTTATTAGGCTTTATTGGTTTTAATAAAACTATTGTTGCAAATATACTTGTTGAATTTATCCCCCATTGTTTACCTATTCTTTCTATTCCTTTTATATTTAATATAAATAAATCTTTCCATAATTGACAATATTGTAATTTAAATTGTTCATTTAATGTAATATATAATCCATGATCTAATAATACAAGTTGTTGTTTACCTTTGTCATCAAATTTTACTAATAAATTACCTGGATGAGGATCAGAATGTACAAATCCATAATTAAAAATTTGTCTACCAAATAATATAATATATTGATTCATTAATTGTTTTAAATCAAATCCATTTTTAATTAATTTATTTTTATCAGTTAATGAAATACCATTAATCCATTCAGCAGGTAATACTTGACGAGTAGTTAATTCAGGATAATTTTCAGGAATTTTAATATTTAAATTTTTTAAAGTTGAATCATTTTCTATAAATTTTGTCAATTTTTCAGCATTTTCCATTTCATTTATAAAATTAGTTTCTTTATTTAATTGTTCAGAAACATAATTTGAAAACATACTTAAAGGAACATCAAAAACTTTTTCATAAATTTTATTTATAAATTTATAAATTAATAAATCAACAACTACTTGTTTTTCAATATAATCATGTTGAATTTTTAATGCAATTTCTTTTGAACCAAAATTTGAATTAAATTTTGCTTTATGAACTTGAGCTATAGATGCACTTGCTATAGGTTTATGATCAATCCAATCAAAATATTTAGTTTCATAATCTTGTCCTAAATTTTTTTCTAAAATTTTATTCATTTTATCCCATGAATCAAATGGTGCTTCATCATATAATTTTGGAAATTTTTCTTGAAATGCTTTGGGAAATAAATTACCTTGATTTGCTATTGCTTGACCTAATTTTATATATAAACCTTTATTTAAAGTTAACATTTGTAATAATTTTTCACTTGCAATTTCATGTAATTCATTTAAATCTTTATAATTTTTAGAATTATATCCATATTCATAAGCAATCCATAATAAAACATATAACGCTCGAATTGATCTTGTTATTAGACTTGAATTGTATTCTTTATCTATTATATATATTGTTCCTCCAGTAATACCTATTGCAGTTGTGGTTATGATTAACTTTTTGAAAAATTTGGATTTTTTTGGTGGTGGTGGTATCTGTCTTTTGACATTATTAATTGTTAGATTCAGATAAGATCTTATTGAATTACTCCGAACTAATAATTTATAATTTTTAAAGCATAATGACCTTTGGAACATTCCATAATGCAAGCTTATGCTATTCGATTAAATGATGAGAATTGAAAACTGCTAAATAACGGCAATTGAGTAATCATTCAGAGCAACTTCACATTAAGATAGAATTTTGTGTAGAATTTAGCGCGATATCACAATGGATTTTTCGCTGATAAATCTTAATTCCGATTGTATATTATCTTCATTATTATTTTTCACTTCATCTCATAAGATTAGCTCTTCTTCTTTCGATGATACGAGTTATCCAAGTTTTTGATGATGAATTATTCGTCTCCTGCCAATACTACTTAATGGAACCAAAAATAAGAATTCAAATGATATGGAAGTCATTAAACTGTTCAAATTACTGTCTACATTTCAGCATTAACAGATATAAGTGATTCAATGGTTTAAATCTCCTTCGTTTGTCAATATTTGCTTGCTCATGGATATTTGGAATAGTGAATTCAGTAGATTTATACATAAGTGCAATGGAAAAATGATCGAGTTAAGTGCTAAAATGCTTCCTCAACCGCGCTGGTCATGGATTTCGAAGAAAAAACTGGTGATGAAACTTGTTTGCTCATTGAACTCTTAAGTCACCCATTGTGGTCTTTGAGCTTAATCAAGATGATGAATGATTTAAAGCTATGTTGCTTGCTCATGATTTTAAAAGAGTGGAACACTTCTGAGTTGAAATTTTACTGGTTATGCTGCCTATATCTTACTTGAGGTCTTATGCTGTGCTTTCAGCTTGTCATGACTTACAAATGAGACGATTTCATCCTTTGCAAAGTGAATGAATCAGAAGACCATAGGCATCAAAGAGACCCTTTAAAATGTTTATGGGGTCTGGTTAGTTCACTTTGTTAAGGATTCTTGTAGATCATGGCAAACCGAAGGACCACCAGCGTTGAATTCAGATGATCATCATCGGAACAAAATTCAGACTCAACAGTATCTGTAAGATTGACGGGATAGAAAAAGGGAAACCCGATAAAAATTTGAATAAAGTTCAACACATGTTAGTAAAGGATTAACAATAAAGGTGTAATGAATAATGATCCGATAATCCGAATGTAATAAAAACCACTTGGTTATTAATCATACTTGTTTCATGATTACAAATGGAGATTTAAATACTTAAAGACATCTAAGATAAAACATTAGAATCGATTTAAAAGTAATTCAAAGGAAATCATGTTTTAGATATAAAATACTAATGGTGTTATCAATATTCAAACTTTTGATATACCGAGACAAAGTCTAGAATTAAGATTATCTGATAGATGTTGATCAAAAAGACAAAACTTTGTTCATGTAGCTAAGAATCAGTATGTGATAGACTTTCGTCAAACTTCAAGTCATTGATTTTACTCATTTATAAAGTCGAATAGTAAACATTTTTCTCTCCTTATTTTCTCTAACTTTGAAGTGTTGAAGTTGAGCTCAATGTTTATCATCCAATAGTAAAAGGGAACTTGCTTCGAGTTTGGATACCGCTGTCATATCAAATGGTTCTGCCATTAACTATATTCATATTTTTCATTGGTAGCGCTATAGAAACTCTTGAGTTTGCACAGGAAATTTATGATAAACACTCTGCTACTATTGATAGTTATGATGATCAATATTCTTGAACTTTCTTGTCAGTGTGTAATTTGAGAGAAATTGCTTTATATCAGGATGCTCAATGTTGGTTTCTCGTATTGATTTTAGTATTCGGTTATTAGTGTAAAATTCAATTTCATATGGTAGTGCTTTGATATGACCCGAAATTACAGTTAATATAGGAAAAATCCTCATGATATTTATTTTAACAACTCCAGGTTTCAAAAATTAGAATCATTCACATAGCATATCAAATCTTATAAAAAACACACACATCAATTGCAAAACATGTTATCACGTCAGTTTCAAAAACCAATAATATCAACTTTAAAATCATCAACATTACAACAATTACGTTTCAATACTGTAACAACAACAGCACCCGTTATAAAAACAAAAAAAGTAGGTGCATTTAGAGGTGGATTTATTGGATTCTTATTAGGAGTAACAGCTACTGGAGCAGCATCGTATTATTATTTGTTGGATCAATATAATTTTGCAAATACCGTTGTGGTTGCCGATATAATTGCTTTACAAAATTCAATTGATTCTTTGGAAAAACATGTCAAATCACTCGAAGAAAAAAAATAAATTCTATTAGGTTCTGAAAAATTACGAAAATATCTTAGAAGATTGTTGGTGCTAGATCTACTTGTTGATTGTGGGTAGATGAAATTATGTGTATATAAGATTGTATATTTATACATGTATTTACAGAATCAAAAATATAAAATAGTTCTATCTCATAAGTCGTATATGCTAACGTCTCTTTTTTTAAGAAAGTTCATTCAAAAATTGAATAGCATCATTTATAAATGTTTTGAACTCTTTTTCATTTAAATTTCCATTTTCACCAATTAAAATTTCAAATGTTTTACCATTTAATGATCCACCTTCAATTATACTTAATATTATTTCTTTATTTCCTGCAAATTCAAAATTTAAATCTGTTTCATATGTTAAATGTAAGAAGTCATATATGACATTGACACCATTAATTTGTAAATTGACTGAATTTGGTACATTAATTTTAGATTTGGAATTTGAACTGAAATTCAAGTTTGAGTTTTTAAGAAAATTGATTAAATCCGGTTGATTTTGAAACATTTTATAATTGTCATCAATTGAATTATCATCTTTTTGGCTTTCAATTTGTTGAATAGTTCCTTGTGGTTGTAATAAATCACCGATACTTAATTTTGAAATTCTCAAATCATAAATCATATTTGGACAAAATACATCAACTTGATTCATAGATTCTATTGACAAAATTTTCAAACTTTCTAATTTCAATTGACCCCAATCATTTAACTCAACTTGAATTTCAATTGATGGGTATTTATTAACATCCTTTAAATCAGAATTCTTGAAAATCGATGGACTTAGATTAATTTGAACTTTATTTGTGAAGATCTGGGTTCCATTATTGTATAATACAGGTAAGTTTATCACTTGATCTTTCAAAAAGGGAACATTTGTCAAAAGTTTATATTGATTGTTTTCACTTGTTGTCACTTTAAGTGGAGGTGGTAATAAATCATTATTTAATTTAGGTTTTTTCAACAATAATGAGCCGAATTGTATCGTAAATGCAGAATATAATTCTGATTCTTTCGACGTGCCTTTCAAATCATTAGTGAAACTAGTATCATTTAGTTTGTCATATATTGTTTTTATTTGATCATCTGTAAATTGTGAGTCAAATTTGTTTACCCGCTCTGAAATAGGATGCTCCTTTACTGGTTGTAATTTTGGTTCTTCTACTACAGAAGCTGGAGTTGTTGTAAATGTATCTGTATCTTCCAACAAGTCATCAAATAATCCTAAACTAGAATCTTCTTCACCGTATGCTCCTAGCTCTGTTCTCAAATTATCAATTATTTGATCATTGTTTTTATTTTGGTCTTGTCCTTCAACGTCAACTATTAAATTTGAAACATCTGGAAATTCATTTGGATCATATTCTTGTTCTGAAAATTTACCTAATTCATGTCTAAGTTCTTCGAGGTTAAGATGTTTGGGATCATTATCGGAATTTAGGTTTGCTGAATTCGCTCTATTTTGTATTACTTTATCTAAATTGAATTCAGATTCTGCATGATTTGAAGGTTTGACCCCTTTAAACATATTTAATATATCATCCGAAATAGATTTATCAACATAATCATCTGCATTAGGTTCCTCGAATTTTAAAGATAAATTAGTATCAATTAAGTCATCCAAATGTTTCAGGTTCAAATGATTATCATTCATCTTATCAAATTTTTCAAATATTATTTCATTACCAAATAACCTACCAGGTTTTTTATCATCCACAGTATCTTTGGAAATATGATAGTATTGAAATTGTTTATCATACCATGACCAAATATCATTGTTTAAATATGGGATACAAGTTCTATTATCCATTTGATCTTCATTAAAGTATGTAGTCTTTACATGAGGATTTTTATCAATTGACCAAGAAATTAATCTTTTAGCTAGGTCAATATTACTTAATGAATTTGCAATTATTTGATATTTATTATTTTGTATTTCTTTGAAAAATACAGATGAAGTTTTCGATATTCTACCAAAATTTAAATCATTCAAATTAATAAAGTTCGGTATTGTAATTTCTTCATATTTTAAGTTATTTTTGAAGGATACTAATTCAGCTTCAAAAAAATTTAAATTTGAAGTCATACCAGAAACTATTAATTTTGTATTTGTAAAATTTAAATTCAAATTTAAAGAATTTACTAAATTTTTCAAAAATTTTGATCTAATAGGTTCAATTAGAAATCTTTCTTCTGGAGTTAAATCAAATACTCTATTATTTAATATTATTTCATTACTAATTGATTTAGAGTCTGTTGATTTATTTATTTTCCAATAATTTAATATCAATTTTTCAATTAAATCATTCTTTGTTGTCTTTTTGGTAAGCTTTTTTGAAGTCGTTAAGTTATTTACATATTTTAAAAGTTGAGTTTTTGTAAATGAATCATCTAGATTTTTTTTCAAATTATCAAATCGCTTTAATCCTATAGTTTTCTCGAATGGTTTGAAACTGGCTATATGCTTGAATAAGTCCCCATCTTCATTCACTGAATTTAATTTATTCTCATATATCTCAGAGAATATATTTAGATTTACTTTAGGTGGTTGTTTTATTGATTGTCGTAGTATACTTGAGGAGGAAGGAGGTGATGTTAATTTGGTTTTGTTGGATTTTCTTTTTCTATTTCTGATTTGGCCAGGTTTTAAGAAGATTCTTTTGGATTTATCATATGGTAATTCTATTTCTGGAGAAGTTGTTGGTGATTTTTCATTAAAACATATATTTTGAGTGGAAAACTGTCGTATCAACCTTGTAAAATTTTTATTAAGATTTAAATGTCGTGTAATCATTGTTCTCTATCATGGAATTGGGGTATTAATGCTTTATAGAATCATGGATCGGTGATTGTATTAGACCGTTTTGGCAACCGTTTTTCAATCTTATAACAATTTTGATCTCATCTAATAATACAAACTTGAGAAATTCGCTACCAATGCCACTGATATTAAAAGTTCGGATCGTTTGAGCGTATAAATCTGAAACATCTCGTATCATTTTATCAACAGATCAATTACCATCGAAAAATTTGAAAGAACGTCAACAAATTGTTCATTTGAGCTATTTGGGTACGCTTTGGATTTTTTTTTGATAAATTTTTCCAAAAATTGCTTTGATGTGTCAGATTCTTAGCCATTTTGCTATAAACGAATTTAAATTTGCAACCATCAGATTCCCAGCCAAATAAGTAGAAAAATTAGAGTAATACTGACATCAGAATAGTTCATAAACAACTCAACACACATTGAAGAATAATCAGGAACGCACAACAATGCTTTTTAAACCGGTGAAATTAGAACTAAAATAATAATTTAAATTATTATATGTGTTTATTGCTGTTTGAGAAACTTAAATCAACAAGTCTAACAACAGAATTCGAATACTTTTTAATCAATTTAAATCCGGTATAATTTTTAGTCTAAGTAAATCATATCTTACAACTGATATAATAATTTCTTTTTTATCAACATTCGTAAAACTATAGTGATGAAATTTCAGAATAGTGTCGAATGATTCAATAAAGAGATCAATTAGAGATTTGTTGATCACATAAAATCACATTAAATTAAATTTAATAATTCAAACTTTTTAAAACTCACACACACATTAATAATTATAATAATAGTAATAATTTAAAAAAAACAAAAAAACATTTGAAACTGAAATTTGAAACACATTATTTTAATTTTACAACATTTTAAGAACTGAAATTGAATATATTTGTAATTTTTGAGATGCTTTTCTTTTACCTATGTTTATTTTATGAAATCATAGACCCTTCAATTAAACAACTTTTCTTCTCTTTATATCATCTTCACTTCCTGATCTTGATGATGATCCATTTTTATCTTCTTCTGTAATAACCAGCGATAAATATAATGGTTGATGATTTATTGATTTACCATCTTTTGTATTAGCAACAACAACATTTGATATTGAATTAGTTAACACTGATTTTGGAGATGATGATCTAGATAATGAATGATTATCTTTTTGAATTGAATCATCTAGTAGAGATGTAACAGATACTTTTTTATTTGGTTTTGTAGTTGACGCTGAATTTGAAGTGGTTGATGGTTCAAAAATTGATTTTGATAATGGTGAACTAGATCGATTTTGAATTGGTGTTGTAGGTCTTGATGATTTAGATCTATTAATTGGTGGTTGAGATAATTGTGGTTGTTGAAAAGAAGATGAAAAATAACTTTGTTGTTGTTGACTTTGATTCGATGTAGTTGTAATTGATTGAGGTTGTTGATTTTGTAAATGCAGTATTGACATTGGAGATTGTGGAGTACCAGATCTAGCATCTTCAATCATTTCATGAGGTGCAACTGATATTGAACTTTTATTATTATATATTATGGAACCAAATGAAGAAGTACGTTGAAAAGAATGCATGGATGATATTGATGATTTATTAGAAAATATTGAAGATGATGAATGAGAGCCAATTGAACCTGATCCACTATTACCTCCATTTGTTATTGAATTAGAATGGAAAAAACCACCACTACCACTATTATTTCTAGTTGATGATGTACCTCCTCCTTTTTGTGCTGCGTGCAATTCAAAAACTGATGGTCTTAATCTTTCTTGTAACGATGAAGATAGTATTGATGGTTTTTTGGAAAATGACGGACGAGTTATAGGTTGTGGTCTTTGTTGCTGTTGATCTTGGGTTTGTGATGACGTATTAGAATGTTGTGATTGAAATGCAGATACTGGAGGCAATGAAGTTGAATGTGTAGCACTATTATCATTTACAATTTTAGTAGTTGGTGAGGCTGAAGGTGCTGGATTAATGTCATTGGATGATGTAGTTGATGATATACTTTTCTTATAATGAGGTATAGGTGCAACTATAGGTGTAACAATTGAAGTTTTTCTTGAATCAAATTCTTGAGCAGGAGATTGTAATACAGTTGATTGAGAAGTTGAAGTTGAATTTAAACTAATGTTACTTGGTCTTTGTACATTTGATGATTGTCTTGATAATGAAGATGAAGGAGATGATGATGAATCAAAATCTTTTGATTTATTTACAAGGCTAGTTGCAATTGATGGATTTGACTTCAGAGGTAGATTCAAAATAGTTGGAGGTGTTGAACTTGATGGAATTGTGGTTGTTGTTGATGATGGTGGTTGAGGTATTGGAGCTAAAGGATCAAATAATAATGAAGGATTTCTCTGTCTTGAACCATGATCATCCCAAACTTTTCTAAATTGTAAATTTGGTGTATAATTGACTGGTGTTTTAATTCTTTGATCAGGTACTACATTTTGTACAATTTGTTGAGGTTGATTAGGAGGATGTGGAATTGAACCAGTTGATAAAGCTCCACCTTGATGTTGATAAAATTGTTGTGGTTGTTGATTCTGTACTGGGTTTTGAACAAAAGTTTGTGGTGGTTGAGGATAAACAATTTGGGATGGTTGATTGTTTTCAAATCCATATTGAAAAACAGGAGGAGGTTGGTTTTGAACAGGTGGACGAAATTGATTATCTTGTTGACTATAGTACATTTGTGGTGGAGCTCCTTGTAGTTGATATTGTGGAGGATAAGGTTGTTGTTGTGGTAGTATTTGCTGCTGAGGTTGACCATGAAAAAATTGTTGAGGATCATATTGTGGATGTTGTAGATGATGCGGTATTTGTTCATTATGAAAAGGAGGATATTGTGGATATTGTGGATATTCTGCACTTAAATGTGGTTGTTGTTGCTGCTGAAACCCTGATGATGAAGATGATGATGATGGAGCACTATTATTTCTATGATTCTTATTACTATTTTCATTACTATAACTATTATTTCTTGAATTATTATTTGAACTTGACCTTCTTTTTATATAAATTAAAGAATTTTCATCACCCTTTTTGAATTTACCACTCAGATGTTTAAATTCCCATATAGGTGGTACTTCTTTTTCCAAATAATCTGAATTATGTAAATTATTATATTGATTGTTATCATAATTCGGTACATTTGAGTAATCATAACCATTTTGTAAATTAGGAACCATATAATTTGGATTCATACTATTTAGTAAAGCTGTATTGTTAGAAACGTTAGCATTACCTCCATTATTATTGTGATTATTATTATTATTAGGATCGCTTACTTTATGAAATCCATACATATGTAACTGTCGTACAAAACTTGCAACATTACCATGTTTAAAATATCTAGTTAGACAATTTGCAAATTCTTTACCTGGGTATAATGAAAATGTATTATTTTCTGGATTATTATGACTCCACCATATTAAATTATCTAGAGTTGGATCACTCAACATTGTATATAATTTATGGACAAATGCATTTTTCTTGATTCTTGCTTCTCCTTGGTTCTTTTTCGTCATTTTATATGAAATTGTTTTAGTCCTCTTATTGATTTTTTGGAGATAAGTTCTATTAGTAAATTAATTGATTTTCCACTTCTATTGTAATTCTAAATTTAATAATGATAGTCTATTCTAATTTGATGTTTCTAAAATCTTTCACCCTACTGTCTTTGTCGTTAAACAATGTATTGATCGAAAAATATTTGAATTTCCTATTCTTTTGCTATTCTATGTGATACAATAATTAATTTGGTTGTTATATAAATTGATCAAATAAATGTTGTATATGGTAATTTTGAAATATAAATGTTATTGTCGTCACTTTCATTAAAAACTAAATGTATGTATCTTCGAAAATTTTCTTGATATTGAACAGGTGATACAATAGATAAAGTATTATTTTTTTAATTGATAATGTTATCTTTACCCTGGAAAAACTAATTAATTGCTTATTCTTCGCTTATTTTAATGGAATTGACGACTAAGATCTTAAATTAAAATATATGAAATAGAAGGATTCAAATTGATCTGAAGAATTTCTTTGACTATTTCCAAAACACTAATTTTTCAAATTTTAAACTTCACAAGCTTTCTTTAATTTACAAGAATCTTAGTAATAAAAAATAATTTCTTTCCAAATAATGTGGTTGAAAAAAATACTCGTTAATTGAAATAATAATCTAAATTACTCAATAGTCTTTTCTTTTAAAATATTTTGTTCTTTTCAAATTCTGTTTCCCCCAAAGTATTATAATATTTACTGATATAATTATTATTATTTAATGAATTGTGGAAAAGGAATAGGAGTTTAAATTAGTAGTAGATTTAATCTCGGACTTGAATATTAAGATGATTTAACTCGCTTTGACGATGTAACCTGATTAAATCTGATATTGATGATTTTATGAAGTCTGAAATCTACTATATTTGGAACAACTAGTATCTATCGTTGAAAATGAATAGATTGTGATATGAAAATGTATGACAAAATCTAACTTAATGATTTATCTTTTCTTATATATTAATTTGAGCAATACTTTTTTAATGGTGATATAAATTTGAATCAAAAATAGCTATGATATCCTCCTATCAACTCCGTGGTCGTTAAATAATAGATTGATGAAAGAAAGAAAGGAGAAGTGGAGGCTAAGTATTCTTGTAGATACCTTAATTTCAAGTGAAAAAAATATTTAATAATTCTTATTCTTTTTGTGAAAAAAAATTTTGAAATTATCTTCGTAATAATAGATGATGTTTGATTAAGTGAGATATTGTAGATAATAATGATTGAAAATGACTAATTACAGGGGCGTGTGGACCCTTCTTTAGGTGTTGGGCTCTGGTAGATTGAATAGATGAGTTAAGATTCAAAGTAACAGTAAAAGTAGATGTAAAATTCTATTTTTTTATTTTTGGTTTTTAACAAGTAAATTTTAAAGTATTATACTCCAAATACCATTTCTTAATTATATAACAAGCTTATTACAATAGTAACTACAATAAGTATAAGGTACTAATACAGAACAATAACACAACAATAAATTACAGTTTTAATGAACATTTTAATAAATTAAACAAGTGGCACCAACTGGAAAATGAATTTTAATTTTCAAACCAACTAACTAAAACCAAAAACTATTTTAGGTAATCAAACATTTTCTTAGGTAGAAGAAGAAAAAGAAGAAGAAGAAGAACAAAAGTCGGAAGAATTGAATTGAGTAGTAGTACTAGTAGTAATAACAAGTAACGAAATGTATGTAATGTATGTAATGTATCCAAGGTAAATATAAACTGTAAAGTATACTAAAATATTATGAATTCTAGTTAAGAAGAAGAAGTACTTTAGAGAAGAATCAGAAGAATAAGAAGAACAAGTAAGGTTAGGTGCAGAAGTTAAAACAAAAAGGAAGTTAACAATAAGAGAAAATAATCAATGTCTTATATTATCACTTTTTTTTCATTTAGTTACTTGGTTTCACTGAGTTTTAAGATGTTTTGTTACTCATTATCAAATCACAAAATTAATATCAATCAGCAAGCCATCACCTTATTCATATCATTTGGTTCTTGGTTAATTCTTATCTCATTAAGAAAATGTGGGAAAAGTATTAAGCGAGAGTTGTTTTAGGTAGAAAATGTCGTACTATAATTTAAGCGGTTATTTACACCAAATAAACCCCTTTACATAAAATTCAAAACATATTAAAATTGAATAAAAGTAATCAGATTCAGTTACGGAAGAAAGCACTAACTGAAACAGGAATAAGTGGACTCGAGAAAGCTTAAAAATAAAATGATTGATTTGAAGTTTAAGTCCTCAGCTAAATTAAGACTCAACTACATTCACTCACTTTTGGATTGCATGTCCTGAAATGTAAGAAACTTAGCTATTGTTTTAACAAGTGTAATTATGATCTTATTCAAAGTTAAAATCATTAGGCGTTTTGAATCAATTTATAAGGTTATGATATTATTATGAATCTATAATATTGAGAATAGATGGAACTTAGAACCATTATAATGCTCAAAATTGATACATATAATCGCACATTTTTGAGTTTATCAACAATCAACTAAACTACAAGAGCATAAGAGTGTGTTCCATTTCTTTCCATATCAACGTGGATCATTCTGATTCTATGGACCATTTACAAGAACACCTTATCGATAAAGAAGTGGAAGTAATTGAATTGAAAGCTTAATTATACTTTTTTAGATCTTGCATTTAAACAATTGAATCTCAGTCTATTGTATATTGTGAAATCATCAATTAATTTCAAGTCCGTTTACTAAAGGCTAAGTTGAATGATAAAGATCATATAAATTTGACTCTTACCTAATCTACTACCAACCAGCTTTGAGTATTTCATTAATGATAAAATTTAAAATTAAGAATAAGGAACCAAAATAATCCTTCTGTACCTGCTCATTTTTTCTATGCAAGTAATATTAAATTTCAACCAAATCCAGTCTTCTATTTTTTTTCCACAAATGATTTACAAATTTACATATTTGTAAATCAAATTTCAAAATGGAGTATAGGTCAACAATTGAGCTGAGTTGGAAGAAACGTTCGTCTAAACTAACATGTTAAACTTAAACTATGAAAATGCAGGTTGTCAAGTTCTTCCAGTTCTAATTTAGTTCAACACTGACATCACTGATGAGTATAGCTTAAATATTTCTGACCTTTCTTACAAAGAAAAGTCGTTGTCCACACACAAACCAAATAATTTGGACCACCTTTAACGTAAACTCGAGCTACTTTAGGTCGATGAAAATTTAAAGTTTGTGTCGAAGAATGTTACAAATTACATGCAAAACTCAAGAAGACACGGAAATAACAAGTAAAAATAAGACAATAACCGGAATTATTCCACTTCCAGAACAAGTAGAAAAGTCAACAACACAATAAACAATCAAAACATTTAAAACAATAGATAAGAAATAAGCCGATGTTATATCAAAGAAGAACAATCTACGTTAATGTTCAAATGATAATGAAAAAATTGTTAAAGTGCCGTTAGAAAAAAAAAAAACTGGAGGACAATAAAATAGTAAATGTACTATGTAAATGTAAATGTCTAGTCTCACCCAATAAAACGGGATAACTTTAGTGTACGTTATTACAATTTTTGAAGATGTTAGTACTGCTTACTTCCTATCTTCTTCATCTGTTCCATTTATCTCTATACCAAAACTGGCTAAGTATTTGTAAATTTAAAAATGTCGTTATTAGATAGTACAAAAAAAGAAGGTTTCATCACTAGAAATGTATAATTCAGATTTTGTGAGCCTCAACACAAATAACAAATATGTAGATATTAAGTACAAGGCAACTACTATTTCAAGGATATGCTCAATTAAAACAAATGAAAAGCAGGTCCATGAAGGCGTAAATTAAAAATACAAAAGAATAGAACAAAAATAATCAAGACATTTCATCAAGGGAATTGTTCAATAATCCAAAGTTTCAAATTCTCGCGGTTAAACCAAAATTTAGTTTTGATGAAAAATTGAAAAAGATCAACAAATAATTAAAGTTAAGATCCCGAAATAAACATAAACAAACTGAAAATTAAGGAAATGTATCAACAATTTTTATTTCACCTTCACTGAAAAAAAGGGAAAAAGAGTGGGATCATCGATGATTGTTCATTGAGGCGACATTGATACATAATTTTCAAACCAACAAAAAGAAATAAAAAAATAAATATGTTATTGTTAGATATAGAGTTATAAGTGATATGTTTGGGCTCAAAATTATCTCAATGTCTCAATACTATTGATAAACCAGCAAAATTCCCTTACAGTTTTCAAAACCTTAAAATTTGAACAATAAATTGCTGCGGATTTGTTGTATAACAGTAGCGTACTTGGGACATCCAATTTATTGAAAAGATTGTTATTTTAATCATGTGGGGAATAAAATTTGGAATGGAATGTTTGAATGTTGAAATGTTTAATATTTAGTCTTTACAGTAAATTCCGGAATTCAACTTCCATCTGATTGACTAAATCGAGATTTGAAACTTTTTAGTTCGAGACATTTTCCACCTTGCCTCGAAGTATCATCCACTAGATTCGTTTGCACCTCTTCTCTTTTTGATCGAAATATTTGATTAAGCAGTCCAATTAAAGCAAATGATAATCCTATATTTTCTCATTACCTTTACAAACATTCTAAGATTTATTTTCTGACAGACCCAACGTAAATCTTAGCTTATATTTAGTCAAAATTCCGTTCTAAAAAATGTCTAAGTAACATATCTGTTGTTGGTGATATTACACAATCTTACAATTATAAGTAAGTCGCTTAAAAAATTGCTGGTGTATTCTTACGTCATGGGTTTTACCTTATTAATTTAGCCTAACTATAAGTGGTATATATGCATGCAAGTAAATTAATTTGTTAAAATAATAAACGTTATAAATCTCGACAAACTTTAAAACATCATTATGTCGTTTTTGTCGTCATTGAATTTGAATTCAACTAAAGCATTATCCAGTTGATTATTGTAGATGAAAAGGAGCAGTGAGAGTGGCAAATGGTTTAATTGGAATGTGACTTATTGCGATAAATATCATAAAGATCTCTCAAAAACATAGGCTTTAGTTCAACATCTGATTTTTGAAGTACAGTCTTGCTTGAAAATTTAGAGATGATTATAAACGATCCAATAGTTGAGACTCATTTTTGGTAAAAACATTTAGCAAAAACATGAGAAAATAATTTTGGGGAGGGCTCGATGGTTACTACTATAAGGTCAAAGAGGACAAGGTCTGGAAGTAGTTCATAGATGTATAAAAAATATTCACAACGGGTTTCAGTAGTCTTTGAATGTCGATAATGTCTTGACGACTAGACTTCTCTATCAAAATTTCGTTTCTATAATACTAGACGAAGAAATTTCTCCTTCTTTCGCTAGAATTAAATTAAAAATAAGGTTAAACTTGCCTCATACTTTATTATGTTAGGTCCAGGGCGAGGTTCATTTTTCTTACGCAGGACGAATTAAGTTTTAATAAAATCGAAGGTTATTTGTTTTCTTTTTCAGGAGTAAAATGAATGAATAAGAGAGTATTTCCCAAGAATAAATATTCACTTCACGTACTAAGAAAATTTATGATACAAGTATAGCTACTATTGGCAACCAAGAGAAATACCAATAACGAGGAAAGAATCTTTAAAAATTACGGTATTCGGGATTATATTTTTTGCAACCTGTTCCATTTTGTTTCTAAATGTGAGTTCCACATTTGTTAATTAGTCTTTCGTTGAGCCTGTAAGTGTTTGCCACTCTGTCGCATTCGTTTTATCGTTTAAACTAGTAAATTGTGTTCACTTCATATCCATATGTTTTGGTGTTAAACACCGAACAATTAACGGAGTCAATTTAATAAAAAAGTTTTATAACCAAGACCATAGAATTCAAAAAGTAACGGAGTTCAACTGATTAGTTCATCAAATATTCGTAAAATCATCTTTACATTAACGGTCCATTCACTATATCAATCAATAAGGATATCAAATAAATGTATTTAGTTTCGTATAAATTTATCCAATCATCAAAAAAATCGTCGATCATCCTTTTATATTAGTAATATTCCTCCTCTCTTTTCAATAAAGATTTACCACTCAACATATCCCCTACTTCAATCATATCTTTCCAATGAACAGTTTTTCCTTTTCTTAATTCAACATCAGCTTCATTTTCATATAAATGTCTAACACTTGTAAATTCAGTTGCATCACCATGTATTCCAATAACTACAGCATTATGTCTTTCAACTTCAGCATCATCTATTTTAATTTCAGTTTTATCAACACAATTATTCCATTCTTCTAAAAATTCCATTGCTTTTAAAGCAAATTTTATTGCTGTTACTCTATCATAAGCAGTTGGAGTATAACCTTGTTGTACATGACCTGGTATAGCTGTTCTTGTTTCAAATCTTTTATTTGCATTTTCTCTAATTATATCAGCTATTAATTCTGTAGAATATACAGTTGATGCTTGTTCATTTCTAATAACTAATTTACCATTATGATCTTCTCCTCTATCTGCTTGAAATACTTTAAATAATAATTCAATATCTCTTTGTAATTCTGTTAAATTAATTTTACTTTCTGGAGTATATGAAGCTAATGCACCAGTTATTAATCCACAATATGATGCAACATAACCAGAATGACCACCTTGAACTTCAACAACAAATACTCTTCTTCTACTTGATGAAGCAGATTGTTGAACTGCATCACAATATGTTACTAATTGATTTAAACATGTATCAGATCCTAAAGAATATTCAGAACCAGGAACATTATTTGAAACAGTTGCAGGTAAAACGACCATTGGTATATCAAATATTGGATAATTTGGTTTTTCATCATGTAATTCATGTAATGAAGTAAAAGCTTCAAATCCTCCAATAATTAATAATCCTTGAATATTATATTTTTGTAAATAATAAGCAACTTTACCAAAATTTTTAGAGGGTAGTGAACGGTTTGTACCTATATCACTTCCACCTCTATTATGCCATCCTTCAATATCTAACCATTTTAATTCTTTTATTCTACCTTCAATTAATCCTGAAAACCCATCTTCTATAGCGAAAAGATTATGACCTCTTGATATACTTTGTAATACTACTGCTCTAGTCGCTGCATTTAAACCTGCTGATGCTGCACCAACATGAATAACTGCTATATTTAATCTCTTATTTTCATTTAATTGTTTTGAACCATCATCAAAATAAGTTATTGAACAAAAATATTTATATGCATCATAAAAATTTGCATCTCTTAAACTCATTGCCTTTTTAAAATCTTGATGTTCAATTGCTTCCGCTACTGCTTTTGTTTGTTTTACAGCATCAACTAATGGTACTCTTACTATTTTATTTTTCAATATTCCAATCATTGGTGAAGGTGTTTCTGGTGTTGTTTCTAAAACTGCTTTCACAGCTTCAGCTCCTTGTAAAGTAGCTAGTCTTCTATCATAAGCTACTGCAGTTCCACCTCTTTGAACATGACCTAAAATTGTAATTCTTGTATCTAATCCTAAGTCAACTAATACTTTTTTAATTTCTTCACTAGTAATAGGATTCAATTCATCATCAATTGCTCCTTCAGCAACTATGACTGTAGTTTTTCTTCTACCATATTTTCTATGTCTTGTACAAACAGCTTTTAAATCATTTCTCCATTCACTTGCTTTTGGTGGTGATTCAGGTATAAATACATAATCTGCACTTGTAGCCATTCCAGATAATAATGCTAACCAACCACAATGTCTTCCCATAACTTCAACTACAAATGCTCTTGAATGAGAAGCAGCAGTAGCTCCAATATAATCAACCATTTCAGTTATTCTTTCCAATGCTGAATAAGACCCAATAGTAACATCTGTACCTGACATATCATTATCAATTGATCCAACTAATCCAACAATTGTAAGGGTTTTAAAAAGTTTTGCTTTTTCTTGAGTTATTTTTCCAGTATCTAATAATTCTTTAATTAAAGAAGGCCATTCACTTCTAAATAAATCAGCACCAGTTAATGAACCATCACCTCCACAAACTACTAAAGCATCAATTCCATTTTCAACCATATTAAAAGCTGCTGCTAATCTTCCTTCTCTTTCTCTAAATTCTTTACATCTTGCTGTACCAATTGCTGTTCCTCCTAATGATAAAAATGATCTTACATCTGACCATTCCATTCTTTTTAATAATTCACCACCTTTAACTAATCCTTCATATCCTTCATAAACCGCATATGCCTCACATCCATGATATAAAGCTGCTCTTACTACTGCTCTTACTGCAGGATTCATACCTGGAGCATCACCTCCGGATGTCATTATTGCTATTTTCTTTTTCTTTGTTACTGGTTCAATATCACCCTTGTTTCCAATAATTGCTTTTTTAATCAATTGTGAATCTTGCTCTTCAACAACCAAATCCATACTTGATTTAAATTTAGATGAATTTTGATAAGATAATATTTCTCTTGTTTTAATTTCAATATATTCTTGAGGTGAATTATATTCTTTTGGATTTAATTCATTATCAATATTTGAAAAATATAAAAGATTTCCTAATGGATCCTTTATGGTAAAAACATTTTTTGCTATTTCATTAATCTTTATATTTGATTTTTCCAATATCTGCTTTAATTTTTTTAAATCAGTACTGAAAAGTACAAATTTTTTATCGATTGATTTTAAACTTTTTTCATTTGATAATCTAATTTTAAAAATTGTTGATTCTGATAATTTTTCACAATTATCACCACTATAAATTTCTAATTCTTGCCATGGTTTTAAATTTCCATTTGAATCTAAATTTTGTAAAGGATAACTCTCTAACCACACTTCTCTTAATGAATCCTTTGAAACTCCTAATTGTAATTGAGAATTATTTAATGCATTTGATCCATTATATGAAATTCTTGAGAAATTTTTGGTCAATCTGAACCCCAAATCTGAATAAAATTTAAACAGTTTCAAAAAATCATCTTGATTATTGGTTATTAGCGATATATAACTTAATCTGCTTATAGTTTCCACACTAGGCATTGAATTGTGTATTGAAGTAAAATATGATATGATTATTTAAGCAATTGTTGCCTAATATAAGAATTGAACAATCTAGTTGTATAATATTAAATGATTATTGAAGTTTCGGACTACAGATGTACCTTGTATTTAATTATCACGATATGATTGATTCACACGACTTAGGTTAATTAATATATTGCTGCTAAGAAAAAAGATTTCTTAACTATGAGAGCGAACAAAAGATTTTGCAACAATTAAATTTATAAACTGAAACACGCAGTTGCAAAATACACTTTCAAAATTTATTACAATTACAAATTCCTAACAAAATATCTAAATAATAATAATATTTTACATAAACTAGTAATTTGAATTATACTTAACTTTTTACTTTCGTGAATTTTTCAATTAAATCTCTTTCACCTCAAAATGATGTCATAATCAAAATAGTTTCAATCAACAATATAAATGAAATAGAAGTGAAATTAAAAGTTGAAGCTTCAGAAGTCTTCTTTTTCTTTTGTTTCTTATTTGTCTTTGTACTTTTCTTTTTATCATCATTTTCACCTTCTTTTTCAGGGAATTGAATAAATGAGGATTCTTTTGATTTCAATTTTCGATCTGATGTTGTCTTACTTTCACCATTTTTAATTGTTGTCTGGAAATGTGTTTCAGTTGATGTTGAAAATATTGAAGTTTCCCAAGATTCACGAACCAACTCATAAACTCCAGTTTGTTTAGGAAACTCATATAAACCTTTTGAATTTTTACTCTTTTTAGGATTGATCTTTTTAATGAGTTTATCAATTGCAATTGTTGTTGATGCAAAATCAAAGGGCTTTTCTGTTCCAGTAGGTTTAATTTTTGTACTTGTTGGAAGAATAACTGATCTTTCATGTGGAACTGTCCAATCTTCATGTCTTTGAGTTGGAAATTTTGGTGGTGATTGAGTCTCGGAACCATCTTTATAAATCGAACCACCTTTAGCATTTAATTTCATCCATTGTCCATTAGGTAACCAACCATACATATAAGACTCACCAGTCGAATAATCAGAAACTTTTAAGTTCTTAATATGCATCATAAATGGACCATTATTATAATCAGTTAACCCTCTACTCCATGCAATTGTACCTTGATCTTGTGTTGTTTCCCCACTCCATAAACTCAATTTTACAACCATTGGACTCGAAGGATACCCTTGTTTATTCAATCTATTCAATTGTCTAACTGGTTCACCATTCAAATACCAAGTAATCATCTTTGGTGTCCATTCAACTCCATAAGTATAAAACTCATTCAATGGACTTTTATTTAATTTATGATATCTTGCTCGATCATAAGTTGTTACATTTCCCTTTATAAAATAATTAGTTTGATAATTGAAAGGATCGCCACCTAAAATTTCAGCAATATCAATTTCATCTAAATCATCACTTTGTAAATAAAATGAACTAACAATACCTGGTCCAAATGATCCTTTAATTTCAGCTTCAACTTTACCATACAAAATATAAAAGCTTGATGTTAATGCTGGATTATCAAATTCTTTTCTTATAGTTAATTGTAAACCATTTGAACCAAATCTTACCCCCTTTCTACAACTAGTAACAGCGAAATATTCTGTTCCATGTGAAAAAGTTTCATGAATTGATCTTCCTAATGCTTCATTGCATGCTAAACATTGTTTGTCTAAAACTGGATTACATTTTTCATTTTCATAATCTGATTCTAAGTCTGAATCAATAGTTGCAAATGATCTGTTGATTAATAAATATGTTGCTATTAATGGTAAAAAATACATTTTTGAAAAATATTTTATTTTATTTGCAGTCTTTGTTTATATAAACTGAGTTTAAACCGACTGTTGTTTTGTTAGACGTATAATAGTTGTATGTTCAAATACTATGTTCGTTATATAATTACCCCTTAAATGAAAACTGAAAAATTTCAACAAAAACGTAAATAAAAAAAATTTATTATTGATTTATATACAACGCGATTGTCAATTGTCAAGCATAACAACATCTACAAACTTCCATAAAATCAATCAAAGATCTTACAATTATAGTGAAATGTACAACGAAGCACATAGAGTTCTACTAACATATATAAGATCTATCAAATCTATTAGTCAACAAGATCTTCTTGACGCGTTCGTGTTGATTTGTCAAAAATTACCAAATGTTGAAAATCAACAACCAACATTAAATTTATTAAATCAATATATATCAGATATTAATTTAGAAATTTCACAACAAGGTTTTAAAATAGAGAGAAAAAATGATGAAATTGATGGGATTTTATATTATATTTTTATAAATACAATAGTGGATGATTTAATGAAAGAAAATACAGCTTATAATATTTCAGAATTAATTTCAATAAAATCAATAATTGAAGAAATTATTGAATCATCAACTGATAATTTTTTATTTAGTGCAAATAAAAGTACAATTTTACAATTAATTTCAAATCATTCAAAAAAATCAACTGCTGATTCTGATTTATTTTTAATGAAATTAGTTGATGATGGTTGGTTTCAAATTACTTTTAATGATGATGTAATATTATCAATTAGAGGATTATGTGAATTAAAACAATATCTTATTGATGGATTTGGTTATTTACAAGATGGTGGGAAATTGTTAAATTGTAAATTATGTAATGAATTTGTTACAATGGGTTTTTTCAATCCCGAGACAGAAGAAGCGTTTCATAAGAAATGTTATGAAGTTTATTGTAGAAATAATGACTTACCAAATCATCATTCAAGTTTAAAAAGAGTTGGTCCAGATCCTTCATCTTTATAATAACTAAATTAATCAAAACTATCTAAATACTGAGCTTCAACTTCATCAATTATATCCCAATACCATTCTTCAATTACATGTTCATTATATCGATCACTTAATGGTTTTATTTGGGTATTTTCAGGTGGATATTCAAATTCAGGACCAGCATTCAAGGAAACTGCACCATTTTGAAAAGTTGATAACATGGGGTAATATCCCAATGTATTATCATCATTATTTTTATAATTTGGATTCAGTTGTTGTTTTAAATTTGGTTCGAGGTTTATTTCTTCAATTTCTTCTAAATTAGTAGGTAGAAATGAATATAAATTTTCAATGGTTTCGTTTTGCTTTACTCCATTTTTGTATAGGACAATTTTTGAATTTGAAATTATTGGTATATTTTTAGTCTTATCGTCCATTTCAATTATTGCTTTTTCACCAAACACTGTAATAGGATTTAATAAATGATCCATCATTTTAGTTTTAGTATATTCAAATTGATCATAGTATAAAACACCTTTGGACTTTGTAGGTATTTGATCTCTTAAAATATTATTAAATTCATTAAATTTTTCATTATCTTCAATATTATTGAATTTTTTGTTTTTAGTATTGGTTTTCCTTTTTTTAGTTGTATGATGATCAGGAATTTCAGATTTTTTTAAATTAACAAATTCTTCAATTTCTTTCTTTTGTTGACTTAAAGAAGGTAAATGAACTTCAAATCCAATAACATCACCAGTCTTGAACCCTTCTTCAATTAAAACGTTTTTCCTTCGACTTATAAATACTAATTCTCCTCCAACATCTCTAATTCCATATCCATATCCATCAAATCCAACTGGTGCTTCAATACTTGCCTCTCTTCTTCCTAATCCTATTCTTACATGACTATAATCATCTGATTTTAAAATCTTAAATTCAAAATAATAAATACCTTCTCGTATTCCAACATTTGATCTAACTGATCTCCAACCTTGATTCAGTGTTAATGCTTTACAATCTTGACTTAAATAGGACCCCGTAGACCTATCAAACCAAGACAAACTAACTTCATATGGTTCTATATCTGTTGTTGAATAATAATTTGATGTGAATATAGGATTAGGTTTACATAATTTATATTTAAACCCTCGTCTATTTACAGGTAATTCTTCATTTTGATAAAATTTTAAATCATTTACAGTGCATATTTCTGTTGGTTTTGGTAAGTCTGTAGGATATGCATCACGTATTTTGAATGGTGCTGGTTTTAATCTTGGATGAATTATAACATTATGTAGATTTGAATTTTTGGTTGTTTTGGAATTGTTAGTTTCAACTATAATTGATTTAGAATCACCATCTTGTTCTCTGATTAGATTTTCTCTTGTCAACTCAATTTGTGGTTCAATTGATGGTTCTTGTGAAAGCCCGTCTCTCATGTTTAGTAGGAATTGATACTTTGGTGGTTTTGATGTTGCAAAATTTAATTTTAGTCAACTGATATTACGCTACTCGCGTTAGAACTTGTCAAATATTTGCAAAACAACTCAACGCGTTAATCAAAACACTCTAAGTCTAGCTTACACGTTTGACTTCAATTAACGATCAACTTTGGCTCTAATGTCTAATGGATATGAAGCTTGTTTGCTTGATAAAAATAACTGTGATTTGTTTAGAGATATAGTAAGTTCTACGGTTTTAAACTTATTATCAAAAAAATAAATATACAATTGTCCATGTCTACTCACCACCAACTTTTTTTAGCAGCTTGTAAAGATTTTTTAGATGCTCTTCCAGTATCATGTAAAAGAGCTTCACTTTTAACTAATACTTTACCCTTTGAATTTTCAATAATACTTTCTAAAACAATTGTTCTTTTATCATTTTCAGGAGATGGTTTTTGTTTAGTTTTTATAATTAAAAATTGATTAGCAAAAGTTGGATTTTTATAATTTATTGTTAAATTTTCAACTTTAAAATCATCTTTTAAATTTGATGTAGTTGATTGATTTAATGAAGCATTTCTTTTAAAAGTTTCATTTAATAAAGTTGCTATTATTCCTCCATGAATTATAAAAGGATAACCACATAATCTATAACCTGCATGAATTATTGATATTCCTTCATCTGTATCTATATTATGGAAAGTAACTGGTTTTATCAAGATTCCACCTGGTTTATTAAGAGTTTGATTTGTTAATTCTGGTTTTTTATATTCATCTTGATTTTTTATACTTGTATTTGATTTAAAATCTTGATTATCTAAAACATTTCTATCTAGATTTTCCCAACTTGATAGTTTATACCATTGATGATTGTTTTTTGGGTGGTTCAACTTTTGATATATTGGTAGATTTTTTAATTGATATTCTAATTTTAAAATGGGGATTGTGTTATTTTTAGGTATTGAATCATCATAATCTATAGAAGTCATTGATTCATATAAATTGAATAATGTTTCATTATATGATAAGTAGCTTCCTAATAAGAAGAATAATGTAGTTGTTTTCCAATTTATCCATTTCTTGTTGGTATGTTTTGGTAAATGATCAAACGGTGAATCTTCTGCTAATCTTGTAGCATATGGTCTTTTAAATATTGGTGATTGTTTAAATTTTGGTAATTGTTTGAATAATGGTGAACTAAAATTTCGAGTCATGACTCTAGTTCTTTGGAAATTTATCACTCTATTCTTGTCTATCAAACAGTGAACTGTGGTTATTGATTAGGGGAAGGTTAATAGATTATCGTAATAATATTTGAATGATCTAAGTGTCTCAGATAGTAATTTAGCGTCACTGCATAATAAATCCGACAACGGATGAAATATTTCAGGATCAATAAATACATTACACAGGTGATGAGTAAAGTGCGACGACGACGGCAGATTTCTGGTTTGGAGTCGGTTAATCAAAATGAAGATCCTGAAGATCATTAAGTGGTATATATAGCAAAGAAGAAGGTAATAAGAAGAAAAACAGCAAAGAATAAATTAGTAGCTCAACAAACAAAAGTGGTTTTATTCAAGTAGTATGAATTAATTCATGAGTCTTGACATAGTGTTAATTTTAAAACACTGAACATTAAGTTTAATTTTCCACTGGCTTATCGATTCCATACGCTTAGGAATCCTACATACAATTGTAATTATATAGATCTAGTGTATATATTAGTTATTTGAATGTATGTCGAAAAACCAAAAAAAAAAAGAAATGAAAAAAAAATTCATACTTTGAATATGAAACATCAACATTTAATTTACAAAACCTCTTAATCTAACTATTACAAATAAATCAAGATATTTTCACATAATACTACTAAGAGATGGATGAATACGACGAAGCGCAATATATAGACAATGGGAATCTAACGCAGTATGACGAAAATTCAGAACATCAAACATTAGACCCAAATAGTCATGAACAAGAAGAATTAGTAAATGAAACTCTACTGCAGCAACAGCATGAAGAATATGATAATAATGACGCGCAACAACAAATCCAACTACAGCATCATAATCAATCAACACATCATCCACAAGAACAATCAGAATTACAACAATATGAAGATGAAGAACAATTTATACCGAATCATCAAAATATAGTAGATGAATCTGAATTATTAGCAGCACAAGCAGCAGCAGAAGCTGCTGCTGCTGCTCAACAACAACAACCTGGAGATGTATTTAATAATGTAGCACAAGGACTTGAAGGTAAACATCGAGATATGATGATGCAATATTGGCAAGAAACTATAAATTCAATAGAACATGATGAACATGATTTTAAAAATCATCAATTACCATTAGCTAGAATTAAAAAAGTAATGAAAACTGATGAAGATGTAAGAATGATTAGTGCTGAAGCTCCTATTTTATTTGCAAAAGGTTGTGATATTTTTATAACTGAATTAACTATGAGAGCTTGGATTCATGCAGAAGAAAATAAAAGAAGAACTTTACAAAAATCAGATATTGCAGCTGCTTTAACCAAGAGTGATATGTTTGATTTTTTGATTGATGTTGTACCTAGAGAAGAAGAAAAACCAAGTAAAAAGAATAGTAATGCAAATAATACTGCTACAAATAATAGTTATGGTTGGCAACAACAACAACAACCTCAACAATAATAATAATGAAAAGTAGATGAAGAAGAATTTGTATATAATTTAACAGTAAAGTTAATTGTAAATTAGAGTTGTGTATTTTTCAAATAAAAGTTTACGAAGTTATGGAAGTAAAAGTATTATACGAATTTTTGATGTTCTCGGCGGTATGAACGTAGTACTTTTGATCGAAAGTAGCGAAAAACTCCGACCGCTCGACTTAAGTATCATACGGTGCTAGCTTATTTTCTTTACTTTATCTATTACATCATAGTGTATTCGTAATTTTGTATTTAGTGTAACTCTATTACTTCTAATCAAATTACTAATAATATTTGTGATCTAAAAAAAAAGTTAAATGCAAAGAGAGCAAACTTAAACCAATAGCACTTTTAAATTTGTGGTTCATATTCTAACCCTTTTTAACCCTTTCACTTCCGTTAATTATTTCAATATAAATCTACATAAGTTATTAAAGCAATTGCTATCATCATTATTTCTGAAACCTAACATTGAATAACATCATTTACATTTTATCAATTGGATAGCGAAAAAAAAAAAATAATATCACTTAATTGGAAATATATAATTGTAACTCTTTTTCAAATACAATTCAATTGATCCAATTTTTCAAATCTTTTATATTCCTTCTTTTTCTTTTTTTTTTTTGTCAATGTTGAATAGATCAACTAATAAAAGTTTAATAAGGATATATAATAGATTTAATAATAATATAAGTTATAAGAATTTTGCATCATCTTACTCAAGTTATTCAAAACAATTTACCAATTCAAATAGAAATTTGTTTACAAATAATACTTCAAATCAATTAAAACCTTTACTGACTCCACAATTCATATCCAAAATGACTTTAATTACAATTTCTCAATCTTTAGATGAATCATATACAAAAAATAAAATTATACCAGATGTTGTTGATAATTTTGATACTCAAGGTTTATTATCAATAGAATATGGACCAACTGAATTAGTCACTTTAGGAAATACTTTATCAGTTGAAGGAACTCAAAAAATTCCAAAAATTCAATTAACTTTAAATTCACCAACTGAAGATGGAAAAATTGAATCAATTAATGAAGGTGATAAATTTATTTTAGTATTAACTGATCCTGATGCTCCTTCAAATTCTGATCATAAATGGTCAGAATATGCTCATTGGTTAGTAACTGATATAAAATTTCAAAATACAAAAGATGAAAAGGGAGAACCAGAAATTAGTCATTTTATTGATTTTAAAAATGGTGAAGAATTATTATCATATGTTGGTCCTGGTCCTCCACCAAAAACTGGTAAACATAGATATGTTTTTCTTTTATATAAACAAGATCCAAAAGTTAATGATTTAAAATCAAAAGCTCCAAAAGATAGACCAAATTGGGGTACAGGTGTCCCATCAAGTGGAGTTAAAGATTGGATTGAAAAAAATGCTCCAAATTCAAAATTATTAAGTGTTAATTTCTTTTATGCTCAAAATGAAGATAATTAGGTTTAATCAAAAGGAGTATATAATATCAACATAATATTATAAAATTCACTATTATACTATCTACAAGCTCATATATTTTTTGCGACTCTACTATAATCTTTAGGACTAATAACTAATCCTTTCCCCTTTCTTGCACCTCTATAAACAGTTTCAATAATATCAATTAATTCTTGTTTATCATATATAGGAAAATTTAATTTATTATTATTTCCTGTACCAAAATCAACTAAAATATGTTTATTTCTATAAAAAAACATTATAGTATAAGGTTCTAATTTATTTTGATCTAATTCATACATTATATTAAAATCTGGTACTTTATCCAAGTTAACTAAATATGAAACTGCAAAATTTTTAATTTTTTCAGAAATTTTAAATAAAATTTCATCTATTATCATACATTCATTTTCTTCTTCTCTTCCAAATCTTATAACGACTACTCTATCATCTTCTGATAATATTGCTTGATCTACATGCCATCCTGTTTTTAAATTCGGTAGAAATACTGATCCCATTATTTATTATTTTCGTTTGTTTTAGTTGCTTAGATGAAGTTGTTGTTATTTCTTGGAGAATCTTTTAAAAAGCCCAAGTTATAAATGTAGTCAATTATGTGAGTTGATGTTTGCTGGTTGTGATATAAAATGATATGGAATGTTTTCCTTTTTTAATAATAAATAACTTTGAGATTCTTTTTAACATCTCAAACGTGGAGTTCATTTTTGTGATTCATTTGAAAGAATTCTATGAAACTAAAAAATTGTATACCAAAATTCATTCGAATTTGAACACCTATATAGTGAGCCATACCGTGTTGTTTTTGAGGAGAGAAAAGTGACCTATACTGGAAAAACAAGCAATGTTGATTAAAAATTCTTGAAATGAATTATATAGCGGACCAAATTCTAGAATCAGACCCCTTTTTGCAACTTTATTTGGAACATTAATATGCATAAGAAGAGGGATACAATTGAAAGACATTGAATTAGCTTATAAAAAGGACAATATACCTCAACAAAGTTTTCCCATTCTTACTCTTGAAATACTTCTTTCTACACTTATAGTTTACAACAAAAATGACTTTAAAGAACATTAATTCAAAACAAGAATTTACATCAATTTTAAAAAAAAATTCTCAAAATTCATTACTGGGAGGATCAAACAAGAATGATTTAATAGTATTAGATTTTTTTGATGATTGTACTCATTGTTCAGAAATGAATCATAAATTAGAAGAAATTTCATCAAATTATGAGTTAGGATCTAATCAAAGAGGTGGTATGAGAAGAGGTGCAGGAGATTCTTCATCTTCTTCAAATGTTGAAGATCAACCTTCTGTTCAATTTTTTAAAGTTAATATTGAAGATGATAAACAATTAGCTAATGAATTTTCAATTAGTTCTATTCCAACTACTTTATTTTTTAAAAAGGGGAAATTAATTGATAAAGTTGTTGGTCCTGAACCTAATGAAATAAAAAGAATTATTGATGATAATGAAATGATGTAAGATTTTTAAAATTTTACATGACGGTATGTTTGTTTTATCAATATTATTTTCGGTTTGGTCATTTTAGTTTGGTTTTAATTTCGATTTTGAGCTTTTATACTCTACTTTACTAGCTTTGTCTTTTCTGCAAGGGGTCTTTCTCAATATACATCTTTAACTTATGAATCATTGACGCCTAATTGAAACTCTTCCACTCTTTAAAATTTGGGTGCAAAATATAAAAGCCATTTTGTGTTACAATTTGAGATACGCAAAAAGAGAGAAACCGAAATTTTTTTTCAAAACAGATCGATAAGCATCAATCAATACGAACTAAACAACCCAGGCTCACAAGGATGTCAGAGATAAATTTAGGTATAACTGCAGACATGCATGTCCATTTACGTGATGGAGCAATGTCTAAATTAATTACTCCAACAGTTAGATCAGGTGGAATATCAATTTGTTATGTTATGCCAAATTTAGTTCCACCAATTACAACAAAACAACAAGTTATAAATTATCATAAACAATTAAATGATATAGCACCAGAAACTACTTTTTTAATGTCATTTTATTTATCTAAAGATTTAACTCCTGAATTAATAAGTGAATGTGCTGATGAAGGATTAATTCATGGTATTAAATGTTATCCAGCAGGAGTTACAACAAATTCAAAATATGGAGTTGATCCAAATGATTTTTCACAATTTTATCCCCTTTTTGAAGTAATGGAAAAAAAAGGAATAATATTAAATTTACATGGTGAAAAACCTGGGATTGAAGAAAAAGATGAAATTAATATAATAAATGCAGAATCTAAATTTTTACCAGCTTTAAGAAAACTTCATTCAGATTTCCCCAAATTAAAAATTATATTAGAACATACAACTACTTCAGAAGCAATAGAATTAGTAAGAGAATTAAATTCAGATAAAAAAGAAGGAGATGATATAACAATTGGTGCAACAATAACTGCTCATCATTTATATTTAATAATAGATAATTGGGCATCAAATCCAATAAATTATTGTAAACCAGTTGCAAAATTTCATAAAGATAAAAAAGCATTAATTGATGCTGCTACAAGTGGTGAACCATGGTTCTTTTTTGGTTCAGATTCTGCTCCTCATCCAATACATAAAAAACAAGTTCATGTAGATGTTTGTGCTGGTGTTTATACTCAATGTAATTCTGTAGCTTATGTTGCTGAAATCTTTGATAAGTATAATAAAATTGAAAATTTTAAAAAATTTATAAGTGATAATGGTATTAAATTTTATGATTTGAATGAAAAAATATTGGCAAAACATAAAGGAGAAAGTGTTTGGTTAATTGAACGTGAAAATAAAGTTCCTGAAGTGATAGCGAATGGAGATGTTGAAGTTGTACCTTTTAAAGCTGGTGATGAATTGAAGTATATTGTTGAATGGAGAAAAAATTAGTGAGCAATTTGTATATAGTTGATTTAATTTGTAATATAAGATTATTTATTCCTTGAAGATGGCATTAAATGTAGGTATAAAGAGTATATCAATAGAACGTAATTATTGTCTCTAAAATTTTATTACCATGCTAACTAAGTATAAAATGAATCATTAAAAATTAAATTAAAAAACTGAATAAATTGAAAAATGAAGAAAATTGAAAAGCTTTGAATGAGATAAGTGAAGACTCAAGCTTTCCCTATACGTGACCGTCTTTGTTGTAATTAAAATTATTATTTTAAATTGATTTTTGATCAACATCATATTCATTAGTCTTTTGTTTTGCATTAAAATCATCAGAACTTTCACCTTCATTTAATAAACTACTATCAACTTTAGCAGCTTCTCTTTGAGTAACAATTCCAGGTTCACCTAATAAAGCTAAATCAAATCCATTTGCTTTTAAATATTTAACAAAATCTGCATCTTCTCTATTTATTGCATCTTGTCCAACATGTGGTAAAAAGAAAAGAGCTAAACAAGCACTAAATAAACATAATGCAGCTGAAATATAAAATGGAACTTGTAATGTTAAATTATCATCATAAGCATAATGTTTTTGAATAGCTGGGAAAACCCAAGTACCAACGAAAGCACCAATTTTACCAATTGCAGCAGCAATACCATAATATATACCTCTTACAGCTGTTGCACTTGTTTTTGAAGCTAATAAACCAATATTATCACCTGGACCAAATTCTCCAAAAGTTGAAAATATACCAAATACAACAACAAATCCAGCAATATGTTGTTTTAATTGTTCTAATCTTGCTGACATTGCAATACCAATAACACCTTGACAAGTAACACCAATAGCTAAAGTTAATCTTGGACCTAAATAATCACCTGCTATAGCTCCTAAAAATGCACCAGGAATATAAAATAAATTAAAAACAACTGACCAACCCCATTGTTGCCATATTGGAGCATCAGGAATGATTTCATCAATAATAATAGTATTAAAAGAACCAAATGAATAAGCAGAAAAATCATAAATAAACCAAATTAATGAAACAATAGTTAATCTAAACCAATAAAATTTTATAATTAACCATATTGGATAATCTTTAAAACTAACATTTTTCATATTTAATTTTTGAAATGATTTTGAATCTTTCATTTTTAATCTTATTAAAAATAATAATAATGGTGGAATAACACCTAAACCAATAGTTAATCTCCATAAAGCTCTTAAATGTCTTTCAGTAAATATCCAAATTAAAACAAATGGTACAAATGCTGAAACAACAAATCCAAAATCAATCATAAAATTTGTAAACCATGAAAAATATCTATTTCTATGACCAGCAGGTAATTGATTTGCAAATTCACTTGCAATAACTGAACTTGTTGGATATTCTGCACCAATTGCAACACCTAAAAAAAATCTCCAAACTGTTAAACAAGCAAAAAATCCTTGAGTTGTTTTACCCCATGAACCAACAGCACATAATAAAGTAAATAAAATTAACATAATATTTGCAGTCATCATACCACCTTTTCTTGCAAATCTATCACTTATATAACCAAAACCTAATTGACCAACAACTGTACCAACAAATGCAATGGAACCAATATTACTTATAGCATTACTTTTTGTAAATTCATCACCATATATTTTTTTTAAACAAAATAAAACTGTTGAAATTGAATTATTAACATAACCATCTGAAAATAATCCTGCTCCAGAAGCAAAAGCTGGCCATAAATTCTTAAATTTAACTTTTTGAGGTACTTGATCTTCATCATTTTCTGAATATTCACCATTTTCTGATGAAGTAGAATTTACATCTATTGGATTTTGATAATCTTTATCTTCATCAAATAATTGTTGTTTTGATTTTCCTAAAGTCATTTCTTCTGGTATTCTTCTTAACCAATCAGTAGTTAATGCTTTAAAGGAATGTGGTAAATCTCTTGAAGCCATCTTGATTTGTATATATTAGATCTTTGATTTGATATAGATTTAGCGGGGTAATTGAATCTAGGTAAAGAGATTTGTAGTGGTAGTAGTAATGATGATGATGATGATATTAAGTATAAATATGTAGTCTAACTAATTGATACTATTTGTGAATGATAAGGTAAGATCTATTGATGTATAAATTAAAGAGTTGTAAATAAAAAGTGAAAATTGGAATAAGTTAGTTTATATATACCAACATTATGTAAAAATATTTCATTATCATAATCTATTTGTATTGTATGTTTGTATTGTGTATATTTGTAGTACGTACATAAATTATGTATGTTATGTATGTAATTTAATTAAAAAATTAAATTGATTGTAGAAATTACACAAAATTAAATTTGAAAAAATGGAGATATTATACACTACTGAAACTTCACGAGTTTCGGATTAATTAATAGATAGATTAAATTTAAAAGAAAAGATCAGTACTGATGTTGTAGCTGGAGTGTGGATGATGGAATGAAGTAACAAATTGATGTTGGAGTTAGTGATTGACAAGATGATATTTTGGAAAATTCGTTTAACTTTTATTACACAACTAGATTATGTATGTAAATTTAATACATTTTACATTTAATTAATAATTGTTAATTTTGTATGTAAGTTTACTCTTTTTATTTGTAGTCTTTTGTTATTACTGAATTCGTTAATATTCATTCTTATCTTACCAATATATTTCCATCTGAGTTGTTGATCATATAGAAGCTTATCAAAGAACATATTTTTTCATTATAGTCTCACGATTTAAATATTAAACTCTATTCCTTTGTTCATAGAATCACCTCCAATAATTATATTTAATTAAATCCCTTTTTTGAAAGTATGTCAAAAGTTTGGTCACGTATACTTTTTGCTGAGAAATTTACCACAACATTGTAGTTGTAAGAGTCTCAAAATACTTGTGATATTTTTTACCCTCGTGGGACCCAATTTTGAATTGGGCTTAACAATATATAAAAATTCTTTTTCTTTTTTCAAAATTCTATGGAAATTAATTTTGCGCAAAATTAAAGCCGCACATCACTATAGAGATCTTCTTATTGAAATTTTTTCCGGTAGAACAACACTATTAAGTTTTAGTTAAAAAGTTTAATAAGCTATCAAAGTTAGTTTTAGATTTAATTTGCCGTATGAATAAATGTTACTAAGTACTGAAACAAGACCATAGAATACTTTTACTAACAATGTACATTTTCTATTAAATCTTAAGTGCTACATACCGAAGTTTATTCGTCTCATGATTAAATTTTTTCAAAATAGTGTTTGCTCATAGTGAAAAAGAAAAAAACATTCGAAATAATATGTCAAAATCTTTCGTATATTATTTTAGTGATTTTCTTTTCTTTTCTTTTTCCTTGGTATTATAATGATAGCTTGTATGATGTCTGTACCAATTTATAATTTCGGACCGTACTGTAACTTTCATTTATGGTTTTCGTTTGCTTGGTTTTTATTCTTAGCATTTGTTATTTTTTCTAACTCTTTTTATGGGTGATTTGAATATTGGTACATGTTGAAAGTTTACTTGCGTTTATATCCGACAAGCCCATACAAAGTTCAAATATTGCGGTACGGACTTTTTTAACGAAAAAGTAGCATGTCTAAAAATGAATTGAAGTAATTCGATAAATACTGGGACGTAGCTTCAAACTTTATAATTATACACATCAAAGAATGTTGTAGCTAGTCTAGAAGTAAACTATGTAATTCTACTTAAAATTTTTCGTAATGTTATTCAAAAACTTTTTGACTAAATAAGCTCAAAATTTAAATTTTATGCAACAAATTTGTTTCAAATAGAATTTAGTTACCACCGTACCACCACCTTACCACCATACGAAGAAAGCGTCTTGTGATTTACGGAAATATGTTTTTGTGTTATCAATTGAAACTAGTTACAAAATTGAGATCTAAGAATCTCAATGTTAATGAATGAACTCTTTTTCATAGATCTCAGTAAGAAAAGAAGTAGATGAAGAGAAATTGTAAATGGAGTTAAATGAACAAAGGGATATAAAACAATACTAAGTTCCGAATATTGTAATGTAGATTAAGCCTCTTCCAAAAATAAAAATTTTGATCCTCCTTTTTTACTTTTTTTTTTTTTTCAAATTTTTCACATTTTTCAATCCACGTGTTCGTCATATTTTGCAAAATTTTGAAAAATAAGTGTTGTATCAAACGTTATGTAACAAACCAAACCAGAATTGAAAATGCCTTGAATAAAAATTTTTATAAGAAGTACTAGCAGAAATAGTCGGTTTCATCAATCGACTTCCCTGTGCAAAATTAATTTCACTATTTTGCTGAAGGTAGTAAATATTGAGGTGACTTTGTAGGTTCAAAAATTTTCAGATTTAACTGATCTATCTCATAGATAACGACTTTTGACAAGGCGATCAAATTCTATTATAATGTCTAAAATTACTTTTCAAAATAGGGCCAATAACCATAAATTAGTTCAACTTTTCATAGGAACATGGTTTCATGAAAACTATTTCATTAAATTCATTCTCAAGGACAACGAATCCATTTTACTTGGTTCATGGGCTTGTGTATATACATAAGACTTCAAAACGAGAAAGTTTATGTTAGATTGAACTAGTTTGATCTTGACGTTTATTATAAAAGTGTAAAATATGTTCCAATGTATTTTTGCAGATACTCTGAGTCCAGTTAAATTGATAAAAAAAGATTTGTTTCAAAAGGATACCATGAGATCTTTACCCTGGTCAAAAAAGCGCAAAATGTAGAAATATAAATTTAGATTAGTTTTAGGTTTGTTCTAGTTTAGTCTGCAACCGTATCAACGCTCAAATATTAAACCGGATTACTAAGTTGAACTAATTATTTACAGATCATTATTCACCTTATTTCTTTTCATACGGTGTTTTAATTTTGTGTTGTTCAATTATTGAAATATATATCACTAAGACCACGTTTCAGATGCAGTTTCTAAGTTATTGATTAAATTCTATTCAGATATTTAGACTCTATTCTTTTGTTTGACTTTAAAACTAATGAGCTAAAACAATAATTTCTCGTAAATTTGTTTGTCTTAGTTCGACTTGGCAGGGGAAATTTAGATCATCCGTTTTCCCTAGTCAAACACCAAAAATGTTAATGTCGAAGTTACCACTTGCAACTGAAAGTGTCAAGTTAAATCTTTGTTTTTTAATGGTAGAGTATGAATAAGTTTAAAATATGTTCAATGGTTTGTTTATTTATTAACTATTTGTTTTCTAATGTATGTAAAACAACTCGATCTAATAATAAAAATTTACGAGATACGAGTTACACAAAAAGACTACTTACTTAATGTTATCAATTAAAAAAAATTTATCAAATACAATAGGAATTAGATTTAAAATGTAAAGCCGATTAGATTTTTCATATAAACTTCAAAAAGTTAACCTTTTGTGCCTCACAATAACAAAGAAACGGAATTGTTTGCAATACTAAACCTCCTCAGTTATAACTATAGAAGAAAGAAGGAGTTGTGCATTATCAAAATTTTGGTTTATCAAAAATCTAAAAAAAAGTTGATTCAAATTTATCTTATTGTTTTTTAAACATCGTGGGCTACTTTAAGATCATTATAGATCAGAAAATTTATAAATAGAAATTGAAATGTCTTAACATTCGTATACCATATTACAAAAAAGGAAACCGAACCACTCGATCAGTCAATTCCAATCCAATACATTTCCATATTTGAATCAACCAAAAAACAAAAATGGCTACAAGAGATTTACCTAAATCACTCAATCAATTTTGTTTTGGTTGGATAAATCAAATTCGTGATGAAATGACATTAGGTAAAACCCAAAATGAATTAATTGAACAAGATTTAGCAGTTAAAATAAATGATAATAAATTAGATTATATTTCTTCATCAGATGAAAATGAAGATGAATCACAAATTGAAACAAAAGTTAAATTTAAAAGTTTATGGCCTGCTTTTGCTTCTGGTGCAGGATTATTTTCTGATGGTTATGTTAATGCAGGAATTGGAAATGTTATATCAAGTTTAAAAATAATTTATGGTAAAGAATTTACTCAAAGTAATGCAATGTCAAATATTGGATCTATAGCTTTTGTTGGTACTGTTATTGGACAATTAAGTTTTGGTGTAATAAGTGATCATATAAGTAGACATAGTGGAATGTTAATTGCTAATATAATGTTAATTATTTTTACATTATTATGTGCTGTTGGATCGTGGGGTAAAACAACTCAAGGATTTTTTGCTTGTTTGACTGTTTGGAGATTTTTTTTAGGTATTGCAATTGGTTCAGAATATCCAACAAGTTCTGTTATTGCAAGTGAATTTGCAAATCAATTACCTTCAGGTCATAGAAATAGATATTTTGCTTGGTTTACTAATATGATGATTGACTTGGGTTTTGTTGTTGCAAGTTTTGTACCATTAGTATTATTATGGATTTTTAGTACAAGACATTTAAGAGCAGTTTGGAGGTTAAGTATTGGGTTAGGTATTGTTCCTCAAATTATTTTATTTTTTGTTAGATTAAAAATGAAAGATTCAAAATCTTTTCAAAAATTACATATGAAAAAAGTTTCATACAAGGATTATCCAATTTGGTTAATTATTAAATTTTATTGGTTTAGATTATTTATTATTTCTTTAATTTGGTTTATTTATGATTTTTCAGTTTATTCATTTGGTACTTTTAATACCATTATTATTGGAGAAATTATTCCAAATGGTTCATTATATCAACAATGGGGTTGGTCTGTTGTTTTTAATTTATTTTATATGCCAGGTGCATTTATTGGTGCTTTAGTTGGTGATTATTTAGGTCCAAGATTAACTTTAGCTATAGGGGTGGGTATTCAAGGAATTATTGGTATGGCAATGTCTGCTAAATTAGATGAATTAAAAAAACATATAGCTGGATTTGTTGTTGTTTTTGGAATTTTTACAACTTTTGGAGAATTTGGACCTGGTAATAATACTGGTTTATTAGCTTCAAAAACTTGTGCAACTCCAATTAGAGGTCAATATTATGGTATTGCAGCAGCAATTGGTAAAATTGGTGCATTTGTTGGTACATGGGTATTTCCAGCTATTCAAAAACATTATTCTTATGATGATAAATTAGCTTTACAAGTTCCATTTTATGTTAGTTCAGCATTATGTTTATTTAGTGCATTTTTAGCTATATTTTTTGTACCACCAGTTGGTCAAGATTCCATAAATAAAGAAGATAAATTATTTTTAGAATATTTAAGAGAAAATGGATTTGATTTAAAAAAATTAGGAGATTTTGGTTCAGTTGATGTTTCATCTAGTCCAATTAATTCAAATGATGAAAATATTGTTTATGATCAAAAAAATGAAGATGTAGATGTTCATGTTCAAGAAAAATAATATTTGACGTTGAATAATTTTAAATTTGATTTGATTTATAAAGTTAATTTTTTTAAAACCTTAATAGAGTAATAATATACAGATTTTTTTAGTTTTATAAATCCTGTTTGTGATTGAGAAATAAAATTTTAGCTGAATGTTGTTACATTGACAGCATGTTATGAAACTTGCAAGAAGAATTGTATCATATAAAATATTAATAGAAGAAAATTTTCCATTTTCTTTTTTTAATATTATAATTAAAATTTGACTCAGAAAATAAAAGTTGTATACCCAAGCCAAGCAACTCTAGAGAACAAAGTTCAAAATTGAGTGTTATTCCGATGCTTACTCATCTTCTGCTGACGATATGAATTTAGCGGGGATGGAAACTGTTAGTATGAATTATGGAAGAATATTATTTGTAGAAAATTGCAATATCCAGAGTTTTCAGTAGCCAGTTTTAAGCTATATTTTAAGATGTACAATGAAATCGGGACTAAATAATTGGTCAGAAGATACTAAGTCGATCCTCATTAATTTACTAATCTAATCATCATGAGCAATTTTTCATTTGGGCTAAACAATAGGCTAGACTAAAAAAGATCTAAACTTTGCGGCTGAAACAGATTAACACAAAACCGTAAAGTTAATAACAATAAGATTAAATAATTTCTTTTTTTCACTTGTTTAATTTTATTGTAATTACATTTCCGGAAATTGGAAATTTTTGTAGTTTAAATTAATCATTAAAATTTTTATAATAGTAATGTTTGGTGAAAATTACCACTATAATAATCATTCATTTGTTTGAATTTGCATCAACTAACATTTTGAAACATAGTATGTGGATTTTGGTTAATGTTTTTTCCGGAAATAGCTATAGAGGGTAAATTAGAGCTACTATGCTTGTTGAGAATGACTTCTAGTTCGCATTTTGCTGTTCAGAATACATTTTGTTTCACAGGATACAGCCTATCTTACAAAGTACTGATTAAAGGGTTCGATAGAAAAACAAGATGCATGTACCGCCTGTTCAAAAATATAGTATATGCAAATCGTTTAATCAATTTTAATTTTTCTTTCTCTAATTTTAAATTGAAATTAAGATTTTAAAGCAAGATCACAAGAAAAGATCTTGGATCACAATTAAAGATCTTCCTAATACTTTTCATCTTCTTCAAATTTTTTTCTCTTATATTCAAATGCAAGTTCATGCTGGTGCTCAAACAATTAGTCAACATCGATTTACTATAGCGATTATTATGAAGACAAACCAACAACTAGAGATTTATAGCTCTACTTCTTTTAAAATTAGAGAGATCAAATTAAAGTTTTTATCAATTTAATTGAACATCTCTTATTTGTAGTTCGACCTGATTATGAATTTTCTTAGTATTAAAGATCGACATGAAATTTAGTAGATACGGAATGGTAGCTTTTCCTTATATTAAGAAAAAGTTCTGGATCTTAGATTTGATGAACAAAATTTTTTTTTCCATCTTGCATGATGTTTCAAAAACAGTTAAAAAAGGAACAACAAAGAGTAATGAATAGCCATCTCAAGTTTAATCCCACACAAATCAATAGCCACTTAAGTAGAGATGACAAAGATGGAAGTTAATCAAATTAAAAAACTGAAACCATAACAAGGTTATTCTATTAGCCTCACATAAAATAAGAATCTGATTGTTCAATTAATTAAATATAATAAATTATTATAATTCAGAAATTTCCCCAGATTTTATACACAAAAAATTATTTTCTTATTTCATTAATAATTTCAAATTTAGGATCTACAGCTTATTTGAAAATTATTATAATTAATTATTTATTATTACTACTATGTTTGAAGAGCTAATAGAGATTCTTTGGTTGTTTGGATTTAAACATTTCAAGATATATAATATTCAGGTTTCCAATATATCATCTTCATGAAAAAAAATAAACCCCACTTATTTTGAAAAATAATAATAATTTGTATATCAAGCAAAAGTCTTAATTTTTGACATATACCATTATCCTTGGGTGTTTACAATCGATATGCTTTGATCCAAATATAAACTCCACTTTACAATCAATAATCATAATTATATAAATCTACAAAGAGATTCTCATTTTCATGCCAATTGATTTTAAGGTTTTTCAAAGTATTAATTATCAAGAACATACATTTCGTTAATTCATTAACTTAAACAAAATATCAAACAAATATATAATAACAAATGTCATCATCTGATCTTGATATAGAAAAAAATAAAACTGAAACTCAAGTTGAATATGCTTCATCTGATGATCAACCAGAAGCTCTTGAAATTTCAGAAGAACATAAACAATATTTAATTGCAAAACATGGTACATATGAATTAACACCTTTACCTTCAATGGATGATAATGATCCATTAAATTGGTCAAATGGTTTTAAATGGTTACAATTAGGAATGGTTGCATTTCATGCTTTTATGGCTACTTTTGTTGCTTCAGGTTTAGTTCCAGTTGTTGGTTTATATTCTCAAATTTATAATTTACCAACTGCTACTATAACTTATTTAGTTTCAGTTCAAATTATTTTAGTTGGTGTTTGTCCATTATTTTGGACTCCTTTAATTATGAAATACGGTCAAAGATTATTATTAATTATTTCAGCTTTAGGTACTATGTGTTTTTCATTAGGTTCAGTTTTTAGTACTAATTATGGTTCAATGATGGCTATGCGTTGTTTACAAGCAGTTATGATTTCACCATCATTAGCAGCTGGTGGTTTAGTTGTTAATGATACTACTTTTGCTCATCAAAGAGGTTCAAGATCAGGTGTTTGGGCAATTGCTATTAATTTAGGTACAATGGCTGGTGCTTTATTTATGGGTTTTATTGCTGAACATCATGATGCTAAATATATTCATGTTTGTTTTACTTGTATTAATGCTGCTCAAGTTTTAGCTTATTTCTTTTTTGGTAAAGAAACTGCTTGGAATTATAAAGATACTTCAAGAAATGTTACTAATAGAATGAAACAATTAAGATTTAAAGCTATTTTCCCAGAAAATAAAATTACTTTAAAAGGTATCTTTTATCCATTATCTTTCTTTGCTAATTGGAGAGTTTTTGTTGCCACTTTTGCTTATACTACTTTATTCGTTTATGATAATATTGCTTTAAATGTTGAAATTCCAGAAGTTATGTATATGAAATTCGGATTAGGTCCACAAGCTTTAGGTTTACAATTTGTTTCATTTATTATTGGTACCGTTATTGGTGAAGTTGGTGGATATTTATCTGATAGAATTGTTGCTTGGGGTCAAAGTAAAGGAAGAGGTCCATCTTTTAGATTATGGATTACTTATCCAGGTTTTGCTGCATCTGTTGCTGGTTTAGTTGTTTTTGGTACTCAAATTGACGCTGCTGATACTTGGAATGTTAAACCATTAATTGGTTGTGCATTAGCTGCATTTGGTCTTCAAATTGTTACATCTCCTTTTATTGCTTATTGTATTGATATGGATCATGCTCAAGCTGGTGCTATTATTTTATTTATCACTGTTTTTAGACAAACTTTAGCTTTCATTGGTCCATTCTATTTCCCAGTCATGTTTGCCAATTTAGGTTTCACAGTTGCTTATGCTGTATTTGCTGGTTTAATAGTTGGATTAGGTTTAATTCCTGCCTTATTCTTACACATTAAAGAAGCAAGACAAGGAAGATAAGTTTTTTTAATATAATTTCAATCCTTTTTATGAAGAAAGACAAACAATGAAATGACATGTAAAGAGTAATGATTTTGATTATCCAAAGAATTTTGTAATTTAGTATTTAATTAATTTTAGTTTTTAATAAAATATATACTTTTCTATGACACTAGTCTAGAACGTAGTTCAGCCTCACACAATCTGGTATAACTTTGAATTTGTTTCTCGTTTTCCATGCGAGGGTTATGGTATTAAAAAATTTCTCATTTAGGAATGCTCCGTATAATTCTCGAAATTATCAATCTATTGCCTTGGATTCTGTCTTGTCAAAGTATACCTCAATACATTTTACATATAGAATTTTATAAACACTCCAAATAGTTTACCGAGGTAGTACATTAAGTAAAATCGAAAAATTTTATGCTTTTGGGACAAAAATTACCAATTTGTCCCTTTATGTTAACGAATGTCGAATACTAATAATTTGAGTTTTTGTGTATTTTATATATATGTTCTACATTTGATACAGTTTGGTTGTGGGAGAGGGAAATTTCGAAATTATAAAAAAAGAAGAAACAGTAATGACTTATTTCAAGAATTGTGAGTTTTAAATGTTTTTTGTAAGGAACAGTTTGTATGATTATTTACATTTTGGTGTACAAATAGGTTTTTAGTTTCACATATAAGAAAGACTATAATCGTGAGAAAATTAAGCGGTTGACAGTCTTTGATTAATTTTTTGTCACACAAATAATTGAATTTACAGATGGCTGAAAGTCAGGTTTAATTGCATAATGTGATGTCTTCTATTATTCAACAGATTATTAATAAATTACTGATATGATATTAACGAGTTCTTTCAAATTCCGTGACCAAGATAGAGGAGATTATGAGAACGGTCCTTTTATTGGTATTATGCCTGCAACTATAGGATTTAGTTTAAATAAAGTTTGTATTAATAAGGGACACTTATCAAGAAATATAGAAAAAAAAATGGTACAATAGTGGGGAACAGAAGTTGTAAGGGCATACAAAACTTAGATTCAAACAATCACCGATGCAATATTCTGCAAGATTCAAAATTTTGTTTCACTGACAAATTTGTAATGTTTTACTCATCAAGATGGGGCTAGCTCGATAAGAATGAGGAAACTGATATACGAATGATCTTATACAATCAGGATTCTTGGACACTCCACTGGTAAAGGGTTTTTGTATATCTCCGATTGTCATTGATTGTTCTGATGATGTTGTCTTTGATTTTTTTTATTTCAAGTAAGCATGTTGAAGATAATCAGTTGAGTATGAAATTCTTTTTTTGATTCTAAAATGGCCAAATGGCTTTTACATCAATTATTTTAAAGCACATGGAAAACACACTCTAATAATGGTTTTTACTAATAAATTACAAAAAAATTATAAAATGATTATTACTATAGTTTCGTATTTATTCGATATACCCCACATAATTTCGAATCTAAGAAATATTATTTACAAGTTAAAGATTATTATATTTGTGACTTTTTAGGCGTAGAAGTTCAAAATACCAGGAATGAAAATCAATTTTGAACCAGGTGGTGTGGTATCGTTTTTCACGATAATACTTGATATTTCCGGTGTGGGAAAAATAAGCAAGAAACTTTAATGAAGTTTAACCTTATATAATGACATCTAACGAATGAAAGCATAATTCATATTCAAATTTATATTTCACGACCTAATTAACATTATTCAATTTAACAAAAAAAAGTTTTATCAACAATGCCTACTTCAACTGCAATTAAAGAATCAAATATCGACGTATTAATCATTGGTGCTGGTCCATCAGGTTATATGGCTGCCTTATGGTTAGCTAGATGTGGTATTCCAACTAGAATTATTGATAAAAGAGCCAATGAAGTTTTCACTGGTCAAGCTGATGGTTTACAAAGTAGATCTTTGGAAATTTTCAAATCATTTAGTGAAGATTGTTTTGATTGGGTTACTATGGATCAAGCTTGGAAATGTGCTAATCAAATGCAAGAAATTAGTTTTTGGTCACCAAATGAAGATGGTATAATTTCTAGAAATTCAAGAATTCCAGATTCTATTCCAGGTATTTCAAGATATACTGAATCAGTTATTCATCAAGGTAAAATTGAAGAATGGTTTACAGAATCAATTAAACAATTTTCAGGAGGTAAAATTCAAGTAGAAAGACCATACTTACCAGTTTCAATTAAAATTGATGAAGATAAAAAAGATGCACAAGATTATGCTGTTGAAGTTTTAGTTAAAAAATTAAGTGGTGATGCTGCTAAAACTGAACAATTTGGTTCAAAAGTTGCTAATGGTTTATTTAGAGCTTTTGATGGTGATCAAGATAAATATTATGGTGATGGTATTGGTGATGAAGATCCAAATGATTTTGAAATCATTAGAGCTAAATATGTTTTAGGTTGTGATGGTGCTCATTCATGGGTTAGAAAACAATTAGATATTGAAATGGAAGGTGAACAAACTGATTTTGTTTGGGGTGTTGTTGATATCGTTCCAATTACTGATTTCCCTGATGTTAGACTTAGATCAGCTATTCATTCAAAAGATCATGGTGCAGTTATGGTTATTCCAAGAGAAAATGATATGGTTAGATTATACATTCAATTAAAAGAAGTTGATAGAGATCCATCTACTTCAGATGCTAAAAGAGAATTTGTTGGTAAAGTTGATGATAAATTAGCTAAAACAAAAGGTAGAATTGATAGATCTAAGATTACTCCAGAAACTATTTTAAAACAAGCTAAAGAAATCATGGCTCCATATAGTATTGATATGACTGATAATACTTGGTATACTGCTTATCAAATTGGTCAAAGAGTTGCTAATGCTTTCCACAAAAGTAACCGTGTCTTTATTGCTGGTGATGCTTGTCATACTCATTCTCCAAAAGCTGGTCAAGGTATGAATGTTTCAATGCAAGATACTTTCAATTTAGGTTTCAAATTAGCTTTAGTTTGTAAAGGTTTAGCTAAACAAGAAATTTTATTAACTTATGAAGGTGAAAGAATGAAAGTTGCTCGTGATTTAATTGCATTTGATCATAAATTTTCAAAATTATTTAGTTCAAAACCACAAGTTCCAAATGCTAAAATTTTAGAAGGTGAAGCTGCTGGTGTTGAAATGGATGAATTTCATCAAGTCTTTTTACAAGGTTCAAGATTTGCTTCAGGTACTATTTCAGATTATGAAAATTCACTTTTAATTAATAAAGATGGTTCAACTCATAAAGAAAATTCTGGTGATTTTAATGCATTAGCTTCAAAAGTTCCAATTGGTCAAAGATTATATAGTGATCAAATTTTAGGTCAATGTGATCATAGACCATGGCATATTGCTGATAGAATGGCATCAGATGGTAGATTCCGTATTTTAATCTTTGCTGGTGATGTTAAACAATATCCTGAAAATATGGAAACTTTAAATAAATTTAATGATTCATTAATGGGACCTAAATCATTTGTTACTAAATATACTCCAGTTAATGCATTTTATAATTCAGTTATTGATATTTTAACAATTCATGCTACTTTAAGAAATGATATTGAATTTTATGATTTCCCAGAATTTACAAGACAAAAAGATTTCAAAAAACGTACTGATTATTGGAGTTTATTCACTGGTGTTGGTAAAACTCATGCTGATAATGTTAAAGTTGATATTTATGAAACTTATGGTATTTGTAAAAAAGCTGGTGCTATTTTGATTTTAAGACCAGATTCTCATGTTGCTGAAGTTGTTGAATTTTCAGTTGATGGTTTAAAGAAAGTTGAAGCTTACTTTGATGCTTTTATGATCGATCAATCCAAGAATATCTTACCAGAAAAACCATTAGATGTTATTGATTCAGATAGGTTTGTTAAACCAAAATTAGCTGTTTAGTTGTATAAATTATGTAATTTATTATTTATTATGGAATTTGAAATATAATTAGTTACAAATTGTAGAGAACCAAACGATAGTATAGATGAAGAATATTCTCATTGTTTGCTGAATGTAAGTGATTTAACAATTAGTAAAGTACTACTCAATGTTATTGTTACATATCTTGAATAGTAAGAAACCTACAATCTGAATTATTATTCAGTCCAGATTAACTATGTTGGTTCAATACTGGAAGTGGAATAACATTATACGGCTTAACAATGGTAAAGAATCGGAAATTGTTGTTTATCAAGTCAAATTCAAATTGGTCCAAGATTATATTTGACCATTACTTACTACAAATTTTTAGTTATATGCAATGCCAGATTGTATATCAAATTATGTATAATTGGTATACAATTGCTACTCCATTTAGTTAAAGTATAAGACATTTTTACTAGTAGTGGATTTTATTACACAAAACAATCTGTTTCAAAGTTTATTACTTAGTTAACTTATTCATTATTACATAAATATATAATCAAATTTAATCTAAAGAATGTGGTTCTGGTAATCCATCTTCGTTTAATACTAAATCAACAGCATTTTTTCTTAAAGCTTCTTTATTTCTTTGAATAACTAATTTTCTTGATTCTTCTTCAGTAATTATTTTGAAGTGCCATTTTAATGACCAATCATCAGCTTTCATATTGAATTTAGAAGCTTTTTCTTCACCTAATTTATCTAAAGTATAAATCAAAGAAGATTTAACACCGAAAACAGCATCTGAAGTCTCATATGGATCTCCTTTTTCATATAAAGCAGTAATTAATTGATCATAACCTTCTTTTTTAATGATGAAATGAATATGAGCTGGTCTGTATGGATGTCTATTAATTTTTTGTAATAATTTACCAACTGGACCGTCATGAGGAATAGCATAAGCAACTGGTCTAGTACATTGAATGTTAAATGAACCATCTTCTGCAGTTTTAACAATACCTCTCATATCTGGACCTGTTCTATTTTCATATTGTGTATCATATAAACCATTAGCATCACAATGCCAAATATCAACAGTAGCACCAACAATTGGATTACCTTCTGGATCAGTTAATTTACCTTCAATTAATAATGGTTCACCTTTACCTTCTGAACAAATTGATCCACCTTGTTCTTTAACTTCAGCATCATGAGTGTGGAATGGACCTAACAAAGTTCCTGCAGTAGCATTAGATGGTTTTGGATGTGATATTTCATCAACTAAAACAGATAAACCTAAAGTATCAGATAATAAAATAAATTCTTGTCTAATATCACTACACATTTGACCAACTTGAGTTAAAAAGATTATACCAGCCATCCATTCTTCAGTAGTCAATCTAGTTTCTCTAGCAAAATCATGTAAATGTTGAACAATTTTTTGTAAAAGAAACAATAATCTTTTATTCTTATGTTGAGAATTGATTAAAATAGCATTTTGAGTAATTGTGTCAGCACTCATATCAGTGATTTTTGGACCTTTTGGTGGTAAAGGAATTTCTTTTTTAGTAACAGTTGGTTCTGGCATTCTTTGATTTACTTGTTTTGTTTGATTTGATTAAAACTTGATTTAAGTATTGGATTGAAAAGTATGATTTGTTATTGCAATCATGAATACAACAAATAAATCCAAGTATATATACACTTCAGCATTTTCAAATGGAGTTGAACTGTTTGTATTTTGTTAATTCACCAGTTAACTATATTTCCGGTTATTTTCATGTCCGTATCAAGACCAAGAAAATAACATACGATCATATTTTGAAATCTTGAATAATATTTTATTATAAATATGTCCTTAAGGGTAGAAATCCTTGAATTATGGGGGGCCAATACTTTAATATTTTAATTATGGTTTTTGAACGTTGAAGGTCGTTAATTATCAAACATATTTGTTTGAACATATTTGTATCAAAAAGTACCACGATTTTTTTTCTATTCTTTGAGCACGATAAACAAAGATCAACGCATATGACGTTCATTAGCATGAGTTTTCATTACCCAACTTAAAGACTCTAAATTCTTGTGTAGCTCGATACATGATGTTAACTTCCGGAATTATACGAATTTTTAAATGTATCAATTCCGAGTACTTTGAAAATTTGTAATGAGTAATGTATTACATTTAAAAAATAATCTGGTGAACTTAAACTCCAATTTTGAACTAATTATTTAAATTTCAGTAAATTACATTTAATTAGGTGGGGTTCAATCATATGCTATCTATTTGTAATTATGCATATTATTACTTCATTTTACCCCAGCTTTTAGGAAGAAAGAATTACATAGTTTTAGATTACAAAATCCATGTAATGAAAATGAATAATCAGATGTTCAATTCTTTACAATCATGATCACAGTAAGAAATTCAACTTTAATGATCCAAAAAGAGATGAACCAAATACCTTTGTAGTGGAATAATTTCAGCTGAGTTGTTATGGGCTACAAAACTTCCATGTATGTAGTAGTGAAACATTTTTGCACCCATGAACATACTTCTTTAGCTAAGCCAGAGTACACCATGAAGCATTTTCAAACCAGTGAGACCTCGCATTGAATTCAATAAATCATTGATCCTGAGGTGCACTGGTTTATGAAGATCTCCACGAACTTGCTTTGGATTAATCTTCACTCCAAACTCACTGACATTACTACTAATTCATCACGTATGCTCATCACGTATGCTCCAGTTTGATCATAGTTGACTCCTCCTATATATTAGATTTCAAGGTCATAAACTTCATACATTAAATGATCTATTTTTTAATTCTAAAAATTTCTATCTATATCATGACCAAATCTATTTAATGGCCATAAAATCGATATAACTTTTCCAACAACAAGTCCTTTACTTATTGGACCAAATTCATTTGAATCAATAGAATGTACATTATCACCTTCTACCCAATAATGATTTCTAGGAACTTTAACTTCTGATTTAGGATAAGTTGATTTTGGGAAAATTATATCATCATTTATTCCAATAACTCTTTTAGTTAATAATTTTTCAGGATTTAAAGGAGATCGAAACATTATTATATCACCTCTTTTAATATTATTTTTGGTTTTAATGTTGAATTTTTGAACTAATACTATATCTCGTTGCGTTGATGATAATCCTGGATTAAAAGTTGGTGACATTGATGAACCTTTAATTTGATATGGTTGATAAACATGATTTGTGAAAGTGTATAGTACAGGTAGCCATGTTATTGTTATTAGCGTGATTTTCAAACTCTTATTTAATGGCATTTAGTTGCTCTGACAAATAGATCAAGTTATTGATTTGTTGCAACAAATTTGTGAAAATCGGATTTAAATCTCTTTTCAGTTTTTGATTCTCTTCTTTACATCAAATGAAAAGAAATAGTGATGTCATTCCAAAATCAACAACAAAAAGGTGGATTATTAGATCAAATACTATTAGAAGACATTGCTAGATATTGTCCTAATCAGTTCCTATCTTTTCATCAATGTATGGCAAAACCTGATTCTTCAGGTTGTATTAATCAACAAGTTGAATTAACAAAATGTATTAAAACTACAGTTCCATCATTTCAAAAAATTCAAGGTGAATGTTCGGGGAAATTACAAGCATATGAAGCATGCTTAAAGATTAATAAAAGTTCAACAGCTAAATGTACACATGAATTAGATCAACTAAGAAATTGTGCATTTGGATCAATAAATAAATAGAGTTATCATAGCCAAATAGATTTTTAATGAGTTAATGACAATAATTAATAATAAGTCAAGACTATATTCTATACTTTGGAGTTAAATTATCTAATCTGATATTAGATAAATAATCATTTGCAAATTTCTTTAATCTTGAAGATCGATCATGAGTTTCTTCAATTTCATGTTTATGATGTAATAATTCATGTTCAATATCTTCTTTATGTTTTATTTTTGTATCTGGATCATTTTGAGCATGATATTTATTCCAATGATGTTCTTCATATTCACTTTCAAAATCTAAATGATGACCTTGACCAAATCCAAAATCTGGTAATTCTTTTCCTGCATCATGAAATGATAACCATTCTTCTAAACTTATTGTACCATCATTATTTAAATCAAATAATTGAAAAATGGAATCAACTACCATTCTTTGAGTTTCTTTTGTTATTGTAATTGAATTTTCTCCCATCCCTGATCCATCTCCTATGATTTGTTCATGTTTAATTCCATAAAGATTTAAAACATCATCATGATCCCATTTACCAAGACCTTTTAAATCATGTAATAGAAAGAAAGTTTTACCATCATATTCATCTAAATTATGCTCTTCTGACATATGCCAATCTTGCCATCTTAAATTTGCTGGTTTTTTCTTTAGTACCGTTTGTGAATGATCTCCATGAGCTAGAGCCGATATTGAAAGCAGTAGATAGTATATAATTGATGAGATTTTCATTTTGGTGAATGATACATTCGTAACACATTGGATTCATAATTTTCCATGTCGCAGAACGAAGACCAAGGTAAATCAGAAAGTTGTCTCGGAAATTAATGTCACGTCAAATTAATTCCAATATCTCTAGATTTTCCAAACTTACACCACTCCACATTTCATTTCAATTCCTCAATTGAGTCAATAATGAATAATGATTATGTCAATCCTAATTTACCAGTGAAGTCAACAGAAGCAAGACAAGGTAGAGATAACCAAGTATATAATGAAGAAACAGGAGCAAGAATAGTAGCAGGATGTATATGTCTTAATGAATCAAAAGATAAAGTTATAATGATTTCTTCATCAAAACATAAAGATAAATGGATATTACCTAAAGGAGGGAATGAAAAAGATGAACTGGAATTAGAAACAGCAGTAAGAGAAACTTGGGAAGAAGCTGGTGTAGAAGGTATAATAATAAAAAAATTACCAGTTGTATTAGATAGTAGAGGTTCAAAAGCTCCAATTATAAAAGGTGATTTTAATAAAATTATCCCTAAATCAGAATTTCATTTTTTTGAATTACAAGTTGATCAATTAAATATGAATTGGCCAGAAATGAAAAAAAGAGATAGAAGATGGTGTACTTATTCTGAAGCAAAACATGAATTAAAAAAACTGAATCGAATTGAATTAGTAGAGGCATTGCATCAAAGCTCAATAATTAAAGATACAATTAATAATGATGAAAATGATGATAGTTATTAAAAGTTAGGTTCCTTATTTATTTAAGTAATCCAGACATGAAATTTGCCAACATATTATTTGATTGTCCTGAATTACCAATATTTAAATTAAAATATAATTTACCCAAATATTCCACAGATGTTAATATTTCATATTTTTTCAATTCTCCTTTATAATTATTAAATAATTTTAAAAATTTTTGACTATTTGTTTGAGGTTCTTTTTGTAATACAAGAGTTAATAATTGTAAAAAATTTAATAATGGTTGATTTTCAGTATATAATACTTCATCATTAATTGATTCTGATTCAATTAATATATTCTTGAAAAATATTGATTGTGCTTCTTTAACAAAGTTTATATTTTTTAAATATGAATAATTTAGTATAGCTCTTGATAAAAATACTCCAGGATCAATGGATGGATTAGATTTTGATACTTCAACTAAAAAATTTGTATATATTGGAATTGATTCAAAAGTTCCTAATACTAAATGTAATTCTGCAATTGCAAATTTATTTAATTTTTTTTCATTATCAGTTTCATCATTTATTGAATTTAATAATTTTGTACCAAATAAATGATGTAAATCATTATCACCAAATTTTGAACATTCAGGAGATTTAATTGACCAATTAATACTAGTCTTAGCTAAATCATTAAGCAGTGGATCATTATTTGGTAAATTTGATATTAATTCAATTAATTTTAATTTTGAATCTGTATCTGTTATTGTTATTTTTTCTTCTTCATATATTTGAATTAAATAATTTATTAAATCAGCTGCTGATGCATATTCTTTATTTTTAATTAAAATTGATGAACCTTGATATAATAAATCTCTTGCTTCTTTATATTGTTTTGATTTAACGTATCTATTCGTTATTGTCCTTAATGTTTGATGTGCTTCATAAAATGAACCTGAATCTACTTTGGCTTGAAACCTTTGGATAGTTTTATTCAATCTATCAGACATGGTGAGTTTTAGTTGGTGAATTGAATTGTAAATTGATGTGTTGTCTTAATAACTACTTGTGTTAAGTAATTTGAAAAAAATCATGCTCGCTTGGTAGTAACCTCTTGCTCTATAATTTTATTGTCTTCTAAAAAGAAGACATAATTTGTAGACAAGAGATTACTAACATAAATCAATTTATTGGTAATATTTAACCATTGTTCACAATGTAATATTGGAAGGAAAGTTGATTGATCAAATTTTATTATGTTCATTTTTTCACTTTTATTAAATTCAAATTTTAATTTGCGTAACTCATGATAAATTTGATGTAAACTTACAAATTGGATCGATATATCATTTAAACTCTCAAAATTGGATTTAACTAAAGTTGCAATTAAAAAGGATATTTGATTTGCTGGAGTTCCAACTTCATAATAGTTTGGTGATGAATCACGAGTATTATTTTGATGATGACAAATCTTTTTCATAAAAGGGTGTTTTTTACTACGTCTTAAACACTTTAATGAATTGAATTTCAATTGTTTTAAGGATAAGTTTGGAATTTGATCAGCATGAATTTCAAAATCTTTTAAACAACGGGTTAAGGTTATACTCAAATTTATTGTGGTGAAGGGTAAAAGTTTAATGAATTGCATAATTTCAGTTGAAGTACCATATAAGGAAACATTTCTCAAATTTTTGAACAATTGGAACTTCGAAACATCTGTTTTGGGAAATATATAGATTGAACTGATTCTACCAGTCAAAGTTGATTCAATTAGTGTTGAAATAATTTTTTGTTGCTTTTTGGACTTTTTATTTGCACCCAAAAAGAGGGGCGATAAATTGAACAAAATATTTTGATGATTGCAGTAAATTGTTTTGCATGTATATAAAAATGGTAATATACTTTCTACTTTCCTATTATGAAGCCATGTCTCGAAGATGATTTTGTCAATAACTGGAATAGGCAAATTTAATATTGTGAGCTGTTGTTTCATACAACTTGAATTGTTGATATGCAGCGAAACTTTTTTTTGCGAATACCATCACGTTATATTGAAATTAATTCTATATTTGACTAGATCCAGCTTGATCTAGGTATGGATCGTCTCATATCAGCTTATCCTTCATAACAATGTAGTTCGATATTCCCCGGAGTTTCAGAATAATTGGTAGCATCAATTGTTTCAACTAATCATTTCTTTACCAAAGGGAGAAAAATGTTAGTATCATGACCAGACCAAAAGTTCTTCAGTTAGGTCAAAAACTCTTAAATATGAGATTTTCACAAAGACTACTTAAACACACAATAAAGTTTGTTGGTGGACCACATCCAATACCAAGTATGTAATAGAGTCGATGAATCAAAATTTATTTTTTTACCAAAGCTTTTATATACTAACAATTTTATTATTATAGAACCTCATGCAGCAAAAGCACATCCATTAGCTCCAGAAGGTATAGTGCCTGGTTCAGTAGGCTCATCATCAAGTAGCTCAACTACTCAATCAAGAAGTTTTCACAATAGTAATCCGGTAGATCCACAACATGGAGAATTTTTTAGTAGAAGTGAATTACCTAAAAGATTTCAATATAAACCTATAAAGGATTTTGAAATTGATAATGTTATAAGTGGAGGAGCTGATATTATTTATTGAAAGAGAAGCTGATTTATTTGGTTACTTGTATACCAAAGTTATGTAGGAAGGAAATGTACGATTAAATTTTGAAATTTTAAAAGATCAAATATTGATTAAACGAAATTGAGTGAGAAGTTTGGAACAATAGACACTATAACATCTCGTCCCTTTAGCGTTAAGTCTATCATCCACTCATAGTTTAAAGTGTAAATTGTTTATTTAATCCTAGTGTCAATTTGATCTCTAAAAACGCGCATTAATGAAACCAATATGAAATAAAAAAAAAGTCGCCACTAATAATTTCAAATCATTTCAATACTTTAACAAAGTTCAATCAAACATATTCATTCACATCATCAATTGACAAAAATGAATCACGATCCTTTTCAATGGGGAAGACCCTCAAATGAAACATATGGTCCATATAATTATAAAATAGCACAAGCCAATAATTTTGAATTTAAAGAACATAATAATATAAATTCTCATCAATTTCCAAAAATGAATACTCAACAACCAATTATAACAGGTACATCAGTAATAGCATCTAAATTTTCAAATGGTATAATAATGGCAGCTGATCATGTTGGATCTTATGGTTCATTATTACGTTTTAATAATTTAGAAAGATTAATTAAAGTTGGGAATGAAACAGTTGTTGGAATATCAGGAGATATATCTGATTTACAATATATTCATAGATTATTAGAAGAATTAGAAATTCAAGAAGAAGTATATGATAATGATGGTGGAAATTATTTAAGAGCTCCAAATGTTCATGAATATTTATCAAGAGTAATGTATAATAGAAGATCTAAAATGAATCCTTTATGGAATAGTATAATTGTTGGTGGATTTGATAAGGATAAAAAACCATTTTTAAAATATGTTGATTTATTAGGTGTTACATATCATGCTTCAACTATTGCAACAGGATTTGGATCACATTTAGCTATTCCATTATTAAGAAATTTAATACCAGAAGATAAAGATTATATTAAAATAGAAGAAAATCAAGCTTTAAAAGTTGTTGAAGATTCAATGAGAGTATTATTTTATAGAGATGCAAGATCAGGAGAAATTTATAGTTATGTTATTATAAAATTTGTTGATGATAAAATAACTTTTGATTTTATAAAAGATGCAAAAGTTGAAAAACAAAGTTGGGAATTTGCAAAAGATATTAGAGGTTATGCAAGTAAGCAGAGTTAAATAAATATATAATTTGAATAAGAATACCATAAAACAATCATCATTTAACCTTTCAAAACAGTTGTTTGAAGTAATCAAGGTTACTTCAAGGTCCTACTGTCCTATAAAGATTCAACAAACTCATTTTCAACTCTTTTGATGAGCTAGTTCTTGATTCTTGACCTCAAGGCATTTCTAATACATCTCTGCATAAGTAGTTTTGTTTTTGCTTGAAGAAATCTAGTTCTCAAAATACGGCTATACTAAGTTCATAGTTTAAAATTTTTCACTATTATTTTCGTACTATACTTAATGTATGATCAGTTTATATGTATGACCAAATAGATACCTTTAAGGGTACAAGCGATACTTCAATTTGATCTTGTAGTGGTATTCATCAATTAGTCGAGTAATTTATCCACTGTTCGTCTAAGACTCTTCACTAAATTTAGAACGAGAGAAATGGTGATGTCATAATACTGTACAACAATAAATAATAATAGTGGGGCTGGTGGAAAAAAAATGTATGTAACATGGTAGCTCTTATCAGATTAAGTTTACTTCTATTTCCATCATATTATAATTTCGTTTAACTTTACTAATGTTACTTCCATATATCAGTTGTGTCTGGTTAATTAAGGTATATTAGGGGATACATCTCTCTGAACTGGACGCTGTGGTTGGTAGAATCATCTCTAGTTTGATTGTCTCTAATGTAGCTTGAGTTCTTTGCATACAATAAACTAATATACTTATAGTGTTGTGTCTTTATTTCTATTGTTGCGCAAATATATAAAACAAACATTATTAATTTTCAAAATCAATGTCTTAAATTTACCATTCATATTTCCATATAAATAACTTATTAGAAGAAATTCAGCGGCTAAATATATAAACAATTTTATATCAATTGTTTTATTTCATCATCTACAACTTAGTCTCCAAAATGTCATTCGAAGTAACATTTCTAGGGACAAGTGGTGGCCCATTAGAAGGTAATACATGTTCAATATTATTAAAATCAACATCAATTGAATATTCTACTTTATTAGAAGTTGATGATCATAAACCAACAGAATTAAAAGAAAATGATGAAATATTAGTTATTGATGCAGGATCAGGAATGGGTAAATTAACAGATATAATATATCAAGAAAGTAAAAACAAAAAATCAATATGTAATTTATTAGATTATTATTATGATTCAGAACCTATCCATTATTATTATCATAGTTCAATAAATTTAAAAAGACCATTTGAAAATTTTAATAAATTTAATACAATATCATATACAAAATTAATTTTTAATAAATTAAATAATTTTTTAATTTCTCATCCTCATTTAGATCATGTTTCATCATTAGTTATAAATTCTGCAGGTTTTCCAACAAATAATCCTCCAAAACAAGTATATGGATCAAAATATACTATAAATAGTTTACAAAATCATTATTTTAATGGTATAGTTTGGCCAAATATGCCAAATTTTGATATATTAAATTTAAACTCTGTTGAATTTGAAAAATCATTTAAAATTGGAAATTATGAAATTGAAATGTTTCCATTAAGTCATGGAGAATTAAATATGATTGAAAGTAAAAAACAAAAAAATAATCCAAGTGATGGTGGTAAAAGACATTCAAGTATAACTACTATACCAGCAGGTATAAACGATGAAAATTATATAAAAACAAAAATTGAAAATGACTTTACACATTCAAATTCAGGAAATTTAGAAGATCCAACTCAACTGCATTATCAATCTTCTGCATTTTTAATAAATAGAAATAATTCATCAATTTTAATATTTGGAGATTTTGAAAGTGATTTAATAAGTAAGCTACAATATAATCAAAAAATATGGCATAAAATTGCACCATTAATTTTAAAAAATCAATTAAAATTAATTATATTAGAATGTTCAAATAGTTTTGAAATTGATGAAAATAAATTATATGGTCATTTAACTCCAAAATATGTTATTTATGAATTAAAACAATTAGAAAAAGAAATATTAAAAATATCTGATAGTACTACAAAAGAACAACTACAACAACCACTACGAGGGTTAAATATAATGATAAATCATATTAAAGAACCATTATTAACAAATACAAGACAAATTAAAGATCCAAGAAAACAAATACTACTAGAATTAAATAAATTAAATACTGAAGAAAAATTAGGTGTATTTTTTTCAATTGCATTAAGTGGTACAACTATAGTAGTTTAAAAAGCTTTAAGTTGGTTATTAATCTTCTTATTTTTGTATTTATTCAACTATATAAGTTTCAGATATAATATTTGAATGTAAATTAAATGGTAATGATTTTTCATCATCATCATTTGTAACAACATCAATAATAGATATACCTCCTAATGATACATCATTTTCTAACACATTTTGATTATTAATATTAAATTGAATTTCTAATGGAAATAATTCATCTTCATTTTCTTCAATTGGTATTGAAAATTCAAAATTACCTTGAGGCTCCTCTAAAGAAATTGATTCAATATTGAAAACAGTACCTTGTTCTATAATTTCATAACTAACTGCATCATTATTATCTTGTAAAATTAAATCTTCATTAATTATAGGTATTAAAATTTTTAAATTTTCAATTTTAAAATCTTCTTGATTTGGATGTGAATCAATAAAATCCGAAGTAATTTCATATTCTAAATTTACTTGAGCTATTAAATTTTCATCAATATTTACCCATGCAGTAATTGTTATTGGTAATAATGATAAATCTTCATTTTTACCAGTAGATTTCCACATTAAAATATTTAATCCTTGATCATTAAATGGGAAAGTTTTTGATTTATCTTTAACTGTTAATATATGATCTTTGGTGAAAATTGATCTATTAACATTTGGATGAGGTTTTAAATTTTTTTTATCAATTTTTTCATTAATTTTTAATAATATCTTGGAATTTGATAATTTTTGATCATTAATTCTTAATTGTAAATTTCCTTTTATATCTGATGAAATTACTGATCCATCTCTTGTTAATCTTGCATTTATTGTTTCATTTATTGTAATTAATATACCATTATTAGGTATTTTTTGTTGTTGTAATGAAGGTGCAGGAGAAGCACTTTTAGATATTGATTGTTGTTGTTGAATTTGTTGTTGTTGATATGATTGTGGTTGTGAATTGAATACTGGTTGATTTGATAATAATGGTTCAGTAACTGATGATGCTGCAGCTGATGATTTTGTTTGTTTTTTACCCAATTGAAGTCCACCACCTCTTGGTCTATTACTAAAAGGTGATTTAGTTTCATTTTGTGTATTATTAGTTTCAACAATAGTAGTAGGTTGATAACTTGGTTGAAAAGTAGGTTGTTGTTTAAATCCACCACCTAATCCGCCACCACTTAAGTTGCCACCACCAATTGGATTTTGTTTATTTGCCATTTCTCTTCTTTGAATTTCTTTAGCTCTTCTTTTTCTTTCTTCAGTTGCTTCTAATTCTTTATTTCTTTCAATAATTTCTTGAATTTTTTCTTCATGACTATCCATTTCTAAAAATGTTTGAACTTGACTTAATGTTAAATTTTCTTTATATCCCATATTTATAATTTCATCAAATGCATCTATAATATCAAATGAATTATCAAAAATTTCTTTTTCATCAATATTTCTTAATAAATTTGTTATAGTTGAAGCAAATAAATGTAATGTATCTATATCTTGTAAAATATTTGATGTTTTATTTGTTATTAATACAATATAAAATTCTTCAAATGGTTGATAAACATATCGAACATTTTCATCTTCAACTGATGTATGTTGATTTGATGAATTTGAAATTAAACTTGGAAAATTTGCTAATAATGCTGTGATTCTATCTCTAGATATATCTCTGAATTGTCTAGATAATAATGGTTTCCCACCCCTAGTACAAATTGATGCAGCTAAAACTACCATTATCAATCAATTGAGGTTTAATGGTTTTATGGTTAACGTGTTTATTAGATTTTCAATAATTTATTTTTCAAAAATCAAAAATCAACACAAGTTGAAAGTCGTGTAAATCATTTCAATTCTTTTGACACAATAAATTCAGTCTTTTTTAATAAATCAATACAAATGAAATTACCAAAATATTTAATTTTATCATTAAGGCTATATTCAATAAATTGTTTTAATGTATAATTTTGTAAAATATGATTAGCTTGAAAATAATTCAAACCAAATTCACAAAGTAAATTACAATTCAAATCTTCAATATCAATTAAAAAATCATTTTTATAAGGTTCTTCAATTTCAAAAATTTCAAAACACCATAATTCTAAATCATCTTTGGAAATAAATAAAATAATAATATTTAAAGACAGACAAATTAATTGAAATTTTTGTAAAATTTCACCACCATGAATTAATGAAGATTCATTACCAATAGCTAAAATATATAATTTATGAAAATGTAATTTCATTTCAATTAAATCCGCTAGTATTAAATATTCACCTTTTGAATTAATTTGAGTTAATAAATTAATTTTAGTGATATATATGCCAGTAGTTAAATTTACAATAATATCAACTAAATAATTTAAATGACATTCAATTAAATTAATCTTTGTTTCAATTGATTTTAAAAGGGAATAATTTTTATCCCAAGATTTTTGATTTATTAAAATATATTGATTTGAATCATATGAAATTTTTTTAGAAGAATCAGTTAAAATTGTTGTATCTTGAAATTGAAAAGTTTGTGGTTCTTGTATTGGATCAAGTTCAGGAGTTTTTGATTTAGGTTGTAAAAACAGAATTAATGATAATTCTGTGGGTATATCAGTTGTTTTATTCAATTTTCTTTTCTTTTTTTGAATTAAAATATCTAATTCATCAGTATCATTATGATATGTGGCTTGATTAGTTAATTGAGGAATTTCAATTGTTGTTTCATTTTTTGATTTGGATTTCATAATTTGATTCTCAATAGTTGGTGAGTTAAATTTAATTGGAATAGGGGGATGTTCATATGTTATATCTTGTTTTTCAATCTTTGTTGGATCAAAATTATATTTTTTGTTAGGTTCAAAAGTTGAATTTATTTGTTCAATCATAAATTGAGATTGTAAATCTTTTAAATCTACAACAAATGGTTTCCAATCCATTTCAATTGATAATTGGTATCTTTTCAAATACCATTTTTTGAAATTGAACAGTTTATGAAAAAAATCATTCAAAAATTGTTTATCAGTTATTTCTTTTGGATTGAATGAAGTAATTGACTGAACCATATATTTTCTACTTTTAAAATCTGAATGTTGATTAAATAAATGATAATTTAAATCATGAAAATCATATTGTTTTGGTGTTTCAACCTTTTCCCATTTTGGAAAATTTAAATTTTGAGTTATATTTGATGATAAAAATTTATTCAATGGGATTAAATATGAATTTTTTTGATGTTCATGATGTAAAAAGTTGAGTTTAGGAATTTTTTCAGGAAGTTCATGTTCAATTTTTTCAGGAATTATATCAAATAGATTAATTTTTTGCTGATCCCATTTTGGAAATTTAGGTGATGGTAAGTCTTTTGGTTTGATTTTTAAAGGTATTGGAACTTCAGCAAAGACTGAATAATATAGTTTACTTGATTTATTGGATGTTGACTCTTTATTGCTTGGAGTATAAACTGATGATAATTCTTCCTGATTAAAATTAGATAATATCTTTCTTCCTTCTGTTTCATTTAAGGCTGGAACTTGTACAGGCATAAACTTGTTAAAAGTTAGTTCATTCTTCTCTTTATCATTGGGTAGTTCAGGCACTCTAATAAAATATTTTTCAGGTATAATAACTTTAGGTAAGTAACATAATTCTATTTTGAAAGGTTTTGGTTGTAAATGATTTTTTAAAATTAAAGCACTCGATTTAGTTAATATGATAGTTTCTTTATTAAAATTTGGTATATGAATTTCTGGATTTGGTATATTCCATTTTGGAAAATCGTTATTGAAACTCTTGAAAAATTCTAATGCTTTTGGTGGAATCATTGAATGTTATTGAAGCTCTAAGTTTAAGTTTATAGAATTTTACAACCAATTTTTTTTAATTTTTTTTGCAACAAAAATAAATACAAAACTACAATCATGTAAAATATTCATCCAAGTGTCTTTAGTATGTCTCGCTAAAAGGGAAACTAGATCAATCAATTCAAAGCAAAGCAAAAGAGATCAAATAAGTTATCATCAATTTCGTCGAGACGCCAATGCCCACAACAACATGCAAAATACGTTTCAATTATATTTAAAGTATTGAATGATTGTTTCAAAGCAAATGGACTAAGTCAAAAATCAAAGATTGTCATAGTTATCACTTTGGATATGAGAGAAACGAAACGTGCAACATTAGATACCCGGAGTTGACAATAGTAGATACTTATTTTTATTGTTTGCATCAGAATTTCAAATATTTTGATTGTTCACATCAAAAAATACGACCACCATTAAATGATTACCTTTTTCGATTCATTCTTGCTATTGTTAACCGAAAATCGTTAGTACTCGGCACCAACACTCACAGATTAAGTTGATTATGAAAGTATTGTTTATGATAAATCGAAAGTCGTGTGATTTTACATTTTCAATCTTGACAAAACAAAATACATTGCGCGAAATAAATTTTGATTGTGTAAGGTACAACAATTTCAATATTTACAATAAACTTAAAAGACAAAATGTAACAACTAATGTGAGGATATATGTGGATTTGCAAAAACTTTGATTTTCAAAATATTCATAATTAAAATTTTACGGTTAAGAAGTATACAATATAAATTGACGAGCTCGGTTTTTTTTAATTTACTCGAAATCGGTACCTTAAAAAATTTAAAGAGTGTGTACCTGAAATTATTTTTAAGAGATCAGCGGCATCAGGAAGAAAAAAAAAAATGTATAATGATGTAATATTATGAATGATTCTACACTATCGAGGGTTCATAACACAAAAATTGGGCAAATGGAATATTCCTTTAAAACCGGTTAGTTGAAGGATAAGATCTAACCAAATGTTAAAATCATTTTGAAATTAGTCTCAAACACCTTAACACTGGTCAATGAGAGGTAAAAAATAATTACTTTTCAACAACAACTTTATCAATGTAACATAAAGTATAAAGTTTTCAAAAAGGGTAATGTTTTTATTTTCACTTTAAATGTTCTTTTGAAACAATAAACAATTTTAACTCAATATACATTAAGCAAAATAAATATGGAAATGGAACAATAACTTCACGAAAAGTTTTTTTTTGACTTTTATAAATTTTTAATGTGATATTTATTAAAATTAAAATTTTTAAGTTGATATAATCTTAATAAAATTCAGGGGAAAAAGCTTTTTTTTTATTTCTATTGTTTAATTTATTTTGACATATATTTACTGGAATGAAATTATAAATATTTATGAATTTCCTAATTTTTATGATTTTCGAATTTTATTATAATCATCATCATTACTCATATTTCCTTACATTCATTATATCTTATAACATTTTTACTTATCAAACTTAATACACTAAACACACTTATTCATTCAAACTAATCATGTCATCAATAACAATAAATAATTTATTACTAGATTCAGTAGCAACTAGTATAGCATCAACAGTAACACCATCATTAACAAATTTACATATAGCAACATCAATAGTTAATAATGATAATGAAGATAGTATAGATTCAGATTCTATACAAACTTTATCAACTACATTATCATCAATTATAGAATCTTCAATATCATCAGCACCTTTAGCAGGATCTGGAGGTATACTTACAGCAAGTGAAGAATCACAATTAAGTGATGCAAAGGGAACATTTGCTCAAAGTTCTGATGTTAAAACTTTAAGTTTAAGTGGATCAGGTTCTAATGTTAATTCTATAAATTCAAATAATAATGGTGTTTCATTAAAAGGAAATAATTTGATATTTTTAAATTTGATTTTCACTTTCTTACTATATTTGGTTTCATGGTGAAGTGATTTCAAGCTTTAGTCTTGACTTTATAACTTTTGAGTAATTCCGTGGGATCTTAGATGCTTTTTATTCATATATAAAAACTAGTTCAACTTTCAGTTCTTCAAAAATAAAACTTTATAGAAAACTTTTTAATTAGATAATAATACCCATACGATTGATTCATCTTAACTCTACTTATCTGAGAAGTACTATAATTCAATTCTTAATGGTCTATAATAACTACTCCGACTCAACTGTGTAAAATTTTATTTTCAAAATCTCGAGATCGAGAATATGTGCTATATGGCCACACAATTTGGGGCCAACCCAGTGGCATGGTAAAGAATTTTTTAATCTTGTTGAAGCAATAAAACATTGGCATTACTCAATTTATCATAAAATTTTGAATGTTTTTGGTATTGGACATTTTTATTTAAGTAATAGAGTTACATTGAATTTGTAGACTCGAAGTTATGAATTTTAAATACTAATCAAATCCAGATAGGGCAATGAATTAATCAGCTCTTGAATTTCAATCAAAATCATTGATAGTGATTTCAAATAATGATAGAATAAAGCCAAATTGAGTCGTTTAGATTTGTTTGAAGAGGAGAAGTTAGTTTCTGCCCATACTTAGTAGACCTGATCCAGTTTACAAGAGTTACCAACAAAAACAATTTCTATTTGAAACAAAATTGAAAACAAACAAACTTCGTTCAAAATGAAGAGGGAATTGCTAGATTCTGTTACCTCATCAAATTTTAAGCGTTGAATTTTATAAATGTAAAAGTAAACTACGATTTAATTGACCTCTAGTTTTGAAAAAAACGTAAGTATTGATACATACAGAGTTCTCTGTAAAAATAAAAATTGTGAATTACAGAGTTCTCTGTACAATTAAGATTTTGAAAGTACAGAGTCTTCTGTAAATCGAAAATATAGAAAAACAGCGAGAGTTACAGAGAAACTATTAAATGATTTGGGTCACTTCTACAGAATCAAGTGTTCAGTTGAGGAATTTATGAAAAATTCATGAGATACTCATTATTTGGGTTAAGATAAATGCTTGAATGGTTTTGAATGTTATTTGTTTGGGGATATATTTATTTTACAAAAGCATAGAAGAACTATGAGTGTATGATGTCTCCATTTGAGCGGTGACTGAACCAAAAAATAAAGCCTACATCAGATTTTGCAATCATGACGCTAGTCTAACTACACGAAATAAGAGAGAATCAAATGTGAACTGAGGATATTCTGGACTTCCATGTTTTCACTGGATTAATTGTTTATTAGATCAATAGTCTACTTGCTAAACAGCGAAGGACTTCAATATTCAATTTCAGAATTTGGTTTCACCCAAAATCTTTCAATTTGAAAAAAAGCTACGGACTAAAAAGACAAAAGATGTTTTTAGATTTTATTCAAGTCCCTCCTCTGAAGTCATAACATTCATATTCAGAATTTGTCAGATGAGATTGATCAATTCTGTAATTCAAAAAAGTTCAAAGTTAAAGCAATCTGCCATCGCTTGGATAATCTTATTTCCGCTGGTTATGTAGATCTACTCTTCTTCGTTTTCACACAGTTTTTTTCTTCTCTCTGTCAAATTTAACTTCCAATTCAGTAATTAGCGCAACATCGACTAAATAGATATAAGCCTAGCCGCACGGAATTTGTTACTCATAATTTGAATGCTTAGTATTACTAATTATAATATTGTATTTCATTAAGACTCAAATGAAGAGCTAATCTACTTCCTTAAACCTCACATCACCCTATCATAGCTAAATAATAATGACATCTTCAGATGAATCGACTAGAAAATCAATATCTGATGAATCTCATAGATCATTACAACAATCAGAAAATTATGAAATTTATCCTATAACATCAAGACAAACTCATCAATCTCATCAATCTATTCATACAAATTCAAGTAAAAAGACAACATATTCAGAATTATCTAAAATTATAAGTGGAATAAAAGATGATCAAATACAAAGTAATAAAGATTATGTCGAAAGAGGTGATGCCGAATTTTTAATGGCTAAAGAAATAGATAGAGCAGCAAGTAGAAATATAAGTCGAGCTTCAATAGATCAAGAACATTCAATAGTAGAAGACGAAGATGAAGAAGATGATGAAAAAGAACACCACACAAAAGAACTTGATGATGATTATCCTACTGACGGTGCTTTTGCATGGGTTATGGCATTTTGTTCAATGTTGGGAGTTTTTTCAACTTGGGGAGCTAATGCAGGATATGGTGTATTTTTAAATTATTATTTAAATTCAAATACATTTCCTGAAGCAACTGAATATGATTTTGCATTAATTGGAGGTATAGTTGTATTTTGTGCAAATTTTTTTTCACCAGTATCTGCATTTTTATATAAAATTATGGGTTTTAAATATGTTTGTGGATTAGGAATTATTTTTCAAACTTTAGGATGGATTGCTGCATCTTTTGCTACAAGAGTTTGGCATTTATATTTATCACAAGGAGTAGCTGTTGGAATTTCATTTAGTTTAATATTTATTCCTGCTACATTAGTTTTACCTACTTGGTTTGTTAAACAAAGAGCTGGATCAATGGGACTTTGTGTTTCAGGAGCTGGTTTAGGTGGGTTAATTTTTTCACTTAGTGTAAATAAAGTTATTCAAGATACTGGTGATCAAAGATGGGCATTAAGAATGGTTGGATTTGTTACATTATTTGCTTCACTGGTTTGTGCATTAATGATGAGACCAAGAAACTCAAAAAATATAGCACCAATAAAGGAAAGACTTACATCTGTTTATATGAAAGATACAGTTGGAGTTATATTTGATATTAAAGTTTTTAAAAACTGGGGAATATGTGTTGTTAGTGTTTGGTTTGCCATAGCATTGATTGGTTATACTCTTATGTTATTCAGTTTATCATCTTATGCTTCAGCTATTGGATTAACTCATCAACAAGGTTCAGTATTAACTGCAGTTATGAATGCTGCACAAATTATTGGTCGTCCATCAATGGGGTTAACCGCTGATAAATATGGAAGGGCAAATTTTACAAGTGTTTGTTGTTTAGTTATATGTATTTTCCTTTATGCATTTTGGATAAATGCTAAAACATTTGGTTCATTAATTGCATTTGCAGTTATTATTGGGTTTATTATAGGTATAGGATCTTCATTAGCTCAACCATTAGCTGCTGATTCTTTAGAAGGTCAATTAGAAAAACTACCAGCTGGTTGGTCTGGTATTAATATATTTGTTTCATTTTTTTGTTTAGTTTCAGAAGTTATTGCATTATCATTGGTTAATAATAAATTGAGTAATCCTTATTTACATACTCAAATATTTGCAGGTACTTGCTTTTTTGCTTGCTTTTTATTAGTTATGGTTCTACGAGAATATTTAGTTAGAAAAGTTATAACAAATAGATATGAAGAAGCAAAATCAAAATTAGATAAACTTGGAGGTGTAACAAAAAGTGGATACCTTAAAATAGAAGATGAGAAAACAGTTGAAGAAGCTGAAGAAACTGAAGAGATTTTAAATGAAAGAATAGAAAGGTATGAACATTTATTAAGATTTAATATTGTAGGGTATTTTATGAGACTTGTATATCCAATTAGAGTTTAATATATTTATTTGACATTTAGGACAATTAGTTTGTCAACACTCCTAGTATTTGCTATCAATTCTAGCATTGACCTCATGGTATCCTTGAAATCTTGTAAATCATTGTAAATCAGATAATTTGTATTTTGTTTTCGTTACACAAAAATTGTTTGAAACACTCTATACATCAAGTAACATCTCCTTCGTCAAATAATCTAAAAACCATAGAGAGCATAGTTAAAAAAAGGATTATCGCTAAAACCTCCTCATTATTTGTTTATAAACTATATAGTACTCTTTTTGATCCTCTCTAAAATAGCTGTACAGTCTAAATATTCTCATCTCAATTTTATTACATTGTCTATGCATTAAATTATTATCCTGACTATCAGAATGCGTGTATAATTTTATACTTACGGAAAAGAGGTCGTAAGAATGCTGTTCTTGGACGGGCATAAATGTGTGCTCACTAAAGATTTAGAATCCAAAAAAATGATTAAAAAATCATGATAAATCCAACTATATGACAATACCAAATTAATTCATTAACAAAACTATATAAACAATAAAACCATTATCTATTAGATTTAGCAACTCTTTCTAATTCATCTTTCTTTTTGATAGCATAAGAAGTAGATGAACCTTTTGCTGCATTAATTAATTCTTCAGCTAAACATTCTGAAATAGTTTTAATGTTTCTGAAAGCAGCTTCTCTAGCACCAATGGTGATTAAAGCAATAGATTGATTGACTCTTCTTAATGGTGAAACATCAACTGCTTGACGTCTAACAGTTCCTGATGAACCTATTCTTGTAGAATCTTCTCTAGCACCACTGTTAACAATGGCATCAACAACAACTTGGATTGGGTTTGATTCGGTTAAAACATGGATAATTTCTAAAGCATGTTGAACGATTCTAACTGCTTTTAATTTTTTACCATTATTACGACCATTCATCATTAATGAATTTGTTAATCTTTCAATGATTGGACATTGAGCTTTTCTAAATCTTTTTGAAGCATATTTTCCTGCAGTATGTGGAACAAAGACTGGTGATCTGATTTGGATATAGTCGACTAATGAAACATCTTTAACTTCAACATCTTCAAATGACCATTTATTAAATAATTTAACTTCTTGTTGTGCTTCTTGAACGTCTAATGGGATTGGAGTTGCTAAGTTGACGATTTGTAATTCTTCTTGAACAACTGGTTGTTGTTCTTCAACAAATTGTTCTTCAACGTCTGACATATTTGATGATGATGTGTGTATGTATGTGAATATTCAGAGTAGTTTTGAAACAGAAGGACTTTCGTTGTTTTAGGTAGTATTAGATTTCAAAATTTTTCATAATACAAAAGATAAAAAATTGGTAGCTAACTGACAAATTTAAAAACTGCGCGCGCTCATTTTGAGCTACTAGGGCTCAAGCCCTGAATAATAATTATACTGGGTTTAAATGTTCATCACACGACTTTGATTATAAGCTATTAACGAACCAAGATTCACGTTAAAGAACAAAATGAGGATCAATGTTCTTGATAGTGTTTACATGACACGATAGACTTGAACATTGTGCTCATAATTTTGATTACTGATTGAGTTTTTTAATAGGTGCCCAACCATTCTAGTTGCAATCAATTTAAAGCCAATGTTGGAGATATGGCGATTTCAATAAATCGGATTTATAAATCAGTCGAGGATACAAGATATATCTACATGTATTAATCATATTACGTATCAAGTTCAGTTGGGTTTTTTGATTTTCTGTTATGAAACCACATCCAAGCATACTCGACAGGATCCATGAGATTTAATCAAATGGATCACCAAAATGTAATAAAATAACAGAAAATGCAAAAATCCAACTTAACTTAATACATAACATGATTGCATTCTCAGATGAACAAAATACCGTAATTTTCAGGTCCTTTTTTTAGCTTGCTGCAACATTGTTTTCCAAACATGACCCTCTTTTGATGCCCCTAAATGCAAGCTTCCATTTTAGTTTGCTTTGTGTTGTATTGTAGTCATCGACAAGCTTATAATAGAATGGAACATTTCTCCAATTGACTGCAAATTACTGCTAGCGAGAACAGTTGACCTTTTTACAGGGTTTGTTGAAAACTAATTCTTTTTAATAAAGTTTCAAGATCATTAATAAATTTGTAATCTGAAAAAGAAACATTAAGAAAACTTTGTAGCCTATGATTACAGATCACTAATGGTATTACTCACTCTCTATAACTTGGTCATCATATGAGTCAACTGTTCAGTTTTGCCTTCGTTGGATAGCGCAAAAATAGAGATAGGCAAGCGAACCGGAGTAATTTATTTAAAGATTCGGAATTTTTAGCCTTGCATAAGATTTACGTTAGCCTTTCTTACATAAATTTACTAACTTGGTTAGTAATTTAGAACCTTCAGCAAGAAAAAAAAAAGTGATAATAATTTATGAATGAACGTTTTGTAATTTGTTCATGGAGAAATTTTGATGGTGTTTTAATAAACAACAAGAAAAGTCATTAAGATGAAGATTAAATTTATGGAAACTATACCTCTCGAAATGTCAAATTTATATAGACAGATTTCTTGAACGATCGTAATAGATTATTCCAAAATCTTGACAGTTTCGATCGAAAGTTTAACCTTAATTTTTTTTTTTTTTCTTGAAGTTGATTTAAAAATTTCAAAATACGAAAATTCCTCCCCCCACAAAATTTAAAATAATAAATAATTTTTAGCCTTAACCGGCTGAATTATTAAGAAGAACATACGTACGAGATTCTAAGATAATAAAGTGGAATAAGAAAATTATGAATGAATAAAATTTTTATTTCTTCCAAGTATATAACATTTTGGAAGAACCTATTTAGAACAAGATCACTCCGTGCTCTATTACCCTACCAACTCATAATACTATCAACATGTCTGAAAAAGTGGAGGAAACTGTGACAAATCCTGAAATAATAAATTATGAATCATCTGAAAAGAAATTTGAAAATGTCAGTGATCCGGAATTATTAGAATCAGAAACAAGTTCAAGTTTATCAAAAGAAATAGATCCAATTCATGAAACAAATAATTTAGCTCAAGAGTTAGGAATTAACCAAAGAAAACTACAATGGAAAATTGATTTCTGTGTGTTAATTCCAGTTTGTTTACTTTACTTCCTTGCATTTTTAGATAGGGTAAATATTTCAAATGCAAATCTTTATGGATTACAAAAAGATTTAAATATGACTGGAACTCAATATAATACTGCTTTAACAATGTTTTTTGTTCCATATATTTTCTTTGAATTATTAGGGAATTATGCAATTAAATTTGTAAAACCTCATATTTGGTTATCAGGTTCAGTTTTTTTATTTGGATGTATAACTATTGGAATTGCTTTTGTAAAAACAGTGGGACAACTTTATGCAACTAGATTCTTATTAGGTGCTACTGAATCAGTGTTATTTTGTGGTGTATTTTATGTCCTTGCTACTTATTATGCTCAAAAGGAAAGTCTCAAAAGGTTTACTGCATTTTTCTCAGTTACATCATTAAGTGGTGCTGCTAGTGGGCGTATGTATAATTCAACAATGTTGAGAATCGATTAAGAGAAATGTCTTACTAACTAATATTTTTATAGTGATTGCTTATCGAGTACATGAATTAGATGGACATGCAGGATTAAGTTCATGGCGTTGGTTATTTTTAATACAAGGAGTTGCTACAGTTGGATGTAGTTTCATATTATTTTTCACAATTCCAGATTTCCCTGAAACTAGTAGATTTTTATCAAATATTGAAAAACAATTTTTAAAGAAAAAATTAGAATTTCATGCTGGGATTAAATCATCATATGAAATTAAAAATTCCATATGGGATGCATTAAAATGTTTAAAAGATTGGATGATTTGGTTCCCAACTTTAGCTTATTTTGGTTTAATTATTGGACTGTATGGATTTGCTTTCTTTAATGCAAGTATTGTTTTTGAATTAGGATATACTGCCGTTGCAGCTCAACAACATTCAGTTTTTCCTTGGGTTTGTTCATTTGGTGTAAGTAATGTCGTTGCATTTTTTTCTGATTATACTGGAAAAAGAGTTCCATTTGTCGTTGGATCAACTGTTGTTGCAATTATTGGTTTAAGTATGGTTTTAGGAGCTGCAAACAATCCATCGGTGAGATATGGTGGTTGTTTCTTAGCTGCTAGTGGTTTATATACAGCAATGCCAGTTTTAGTATGTTGGACTGCATTAAATAATGGATCACATATTAAAAAGGCAATCAGTCTTGCAACTCAAATAGGATTTGGAAATATTGGAGGTATTATAGCTACATTTATATTTTTATCAAAAGATGCACCAAGATACATTCCAGGTTTAAGTGTATCAATAGCTGCTGCATGTTTTTCAATCTTTTGTGCATTAGCATATTGGTTCTTATGTTACAGATTAAATCAAGCTAAGAAAACAGATGCATACAAACAAAAATTTAATGAATTAAATGAAAGAGATCAAATCAATTCTGGTGATAGAAATCCTGATTTTGTATATATGTATTAATCTGGTATTAATAAAAGTTAATGATATTTTCGCATAAAAAAGCACAAACGTGTAGTCATTATGTTTAATTGAATATATATTTTGTATTTCAATGATATTTATTTATGATATTACGGCTGGTCAATGAAATATACATATCAGGATATAATTTATAAGGAAAAGAAAACAGGTTTTACCTTAAGGGGCTAATATTTGGTAGCAAAAAATTACCCATAAGCCATCTTTTATCCGAAACAATCCATTAAAATATCAAAATTAAGATCACACAATAGATCTTACTATCTACGCTCGAGTAATGTGAAATCAATCCAATCAATCATGTCAAAAAACGAATATTACAACACACCAGAAGGACCACCACCAGGATTCAATCAAGGTTATAACCAGCAAGGTTCAAGTCATATACCACCTTCTCAACCTTCATATAATTTTCAAGATCAAGATAGAGGATTTGGTTATCATAATCAACAACAAGGATATGGACAAGGTCCACCACCGCAAGGCTACGGCTACGGTCAACCACAATATGTACCTCAACCACAAGGTTACTATCAACAACAACAACCGATGTATGTGCAACAACAAAGATCGAGTAATAATGAGGATTGTTTAATGGCTTGTTTGGCTGCTATGTGTATATGTTGTACATTAGATATGATATTTTGAATAGACATTGGTGTTATGATTTGTTAAATTGTTCAATTCATTGATCTGTCTAGTCTCTTTTTTGTCTTTCAGTACAGTTGTTCTTGTTTTACTCGGAAATTCAATTCACTCTTTTCATCTTTAATAAAATAATTTCCATTACCTAATATAGCACAAATATACGAAACGAGAGATCTAAGTATGTGAAACATTGCGCAATGCAAATCTCACAGTTTTTTGAATTTAACGACTTATGGCTGTGTTTTGGAAAATTGAAACTCTGTATGACACCATTGAACCATTTGCAGTCTACACTAGTATCAGTGATCTTTGACATTGGCTTATATATGAACAGTTCTTACTATATAGACTAAGCCATTTTTCAAATTTGTTGAGAAGAAAATGATCAAGCTTTTTCAATTGCGTTTGCGTAATTTCATAGGCTCTTCACAATTCTCACAAAATCATGTTTGAACTTTAGCAGTTTTCGCTTAAGCTTCAATGTCATCTTATTTTAGGTAAAATAGAAGTAGAAAGTAGCTGTTAAATCTTCTGATGTTTGAATATTGGTAGCAACTTTATAGCCCGTTAGATTTAATAATAAATGATTTAATCATTTTAATAAAAACCTTGGCATAATATTAAACCTTTTCAATTCAACTTTTCAATTCGAATATCAAATTTACATCAAAAGGGACCCTAGTTTTAATCCTACTTTTTTCAAAATACATCACATTTAAACATGTCCAAGAACGAATATTTTAATACACCAGATGGTCCACCACCAGCTTTTAGTCAAAGTCAAAATCAAAGTCTGAATCAAAATCATGGTAATTCAAGCTACGTTCCACAAGCTCAACCATCATATAATACTCAACAACAAGATAGAGCGTTTGGGTATCATCACAATCAACCTCAACAAGGTTATGGACAAGGTCCTCCACCAAATGCATATTATCAACATCAACCTGGATATGGTCAACCACCATATGGTCATCCACCACAAGGATATTATCAACAACAACAACCAATGTATGTTCAACAACAGAAATCAAGTAATAATAATGATTGTTTAATGGCTTGTTTGGCAGCTATGTGTGTTTGTTGTACATTAGATATGATTTTTTAGAGAATTATTTAGTCGTTTTGTTTTTTAGTTCTACAATATCATGTTTTTCATTCGTTATTCATTCATTATTTATTTCTACATGTAAAAAACTGATCCCTAGTATCAAATCAGCTAATAATGTACAAGACGCACTAATAATAAAACTATATTTCAAATGACTGTGCTCAGCTAATCTGCCTGTAAAGATTGGACCAATACATCTTGCAAATGTTTTTCCTATATTGACGATCCCCATAACTTTCGTAATCTCGTTCTTAGGCATTATCGAAGTAAGCAAAAGTTGCCTAGGAACAACATCCATTGTTGTTGTAGTGTAGTATAGTATAAGCAATATAATCACATAGATATAATTTTGACAAAATGCAATTAACCCGAAGAGAATGGCAGATGGTGCTTGAGTGAAAATGATAGCCTTTACAGGACCTAATGCTTTAGCAAAATATGCTGATGGAATTGAAGATATAGCATCTACCAGATTTGTAATAAAAAATAAAGTACCTAATCCTTTTGCTGTGAAATTAAATGCAAATTTTAAATAATAAACTATCCAAGCTGATGGCATGAAACCATAACCTAATGAATCCAACATGAAAATAATTAACAATCTTGGAAGATGATGTTTGGTGGTGGAAGATAATTTATCATCAAGTAATTTAGTATTCTCATCTGAAATCTCACAATCCTTTGATAAGAAAGACATCAATGTAAATTTGATCAAAGCAATAATTGAATAAACAATAAAAATATATTGATAACTATTGGTCAAACTCCAATTCAAATCCAAATGCATAAAATCAACAAGAAATCCACAAATTAATGATCCTAAAGCTGATCCTGTAGTTGCAAATACTCCATAAATAGCAAACACTTCTGCTCTTTCATCATACAGAGTTAAGTGAGCTATCGAGGCTTCTTCAATTGATTTAAATGGACCAGTTTCATCTCCCAGTGGTGAAATAACACCAACAATTGCAGCAAATAGTAATATATAATAATTTGTAGAATACATAAAAGCTAAACCTGATATCATCATCATTAATGAACCAATCAACATCACTAATTTACGACCAATTTTATCAGCATTCCATGTTAAAAAATATGAAATTGTTGTATCACCTATCAAAGTTAATGTCATAAATAATCCTATTCTGTATTCACTAACATGTATACTCTTCAAGTATAATGTCAAAACTTGATTAGTCAAGCCATAACTAGCCATCCTCGAAAAGACAGAGGCCCAGAGTATATAAACGTCTCTTGTAGCATGTTTTAGAGTATTAACAATTTGCATTGAAAAGATAAGAGACAATTTGTACGTATATTTTTTTTTCCACCTATTTTTCTATTTTCCAATAGTTTCATCAGCTAGTAATTCATCAATAGCAGCAACAACAGCAACATTTGAAGTTGTAGGTAATGTTGAGAAACTCATTGATTTCATATAATCATATAATTTTGAACTAGCTAAATCTAATGAATCATTTTTAAATTCTTCTTCATCATAATAACCATTTATTGATAAGAATAATTTGAAATCAGTAAATTGATTATAATATTGATATGTTCGTAATGATATAAATGGATGATTTGAAATTCTTGATTTAATGACTCTAGGATTTTTATCTAAACTATAATACTTCTGTCTTGTCCTGATACAAAAATAATTAAAGTTGAATCGTAGTTTATGACAGAAATTTCTCATAATTGTTGTGAATACTTGTTTGGTAAATTTGATATTTATAATTTTACACCAGATCTACTTAAAATATATACAAGATCTACAAAGTAATATAAGCTCTCTGTTGAGTAGCTTGTTTATGCATTTGTGCTTTTTTATCATATCCAGAAGATTTTCCTTCATAAGCATTTATTAATTCTTCAGCTAATCTAACTGCAAAATCATTACTTTTTCTATTTTTTGAAGCTTCTAATATCCATGTAATTGCAAATCTATTTCTTTGTCTTTCATTTAATGGAATTGGAACAATTTTTCTTTTTGCTACACCTGTTGACATTGATTTTGTAGTTACAACTGGACCTAATTTATTTAATGTTTCTTTTAATACTTCAATTGGATCTTTTCTTAATTTTAATTGTACAATATAAAAAGCTCTACTAACAATTTTTTGAGCTCTTGCTTTTCGACCATGTCTCATTATAAGGTTTATAAAATTATCAACTGTTGGGTCTGATTTTAATGGGATTTGTTTATTTTTGTATTGGTAAGTTTCTTCGATTTGCTCCAAAGAAGGTTCAAATTTTTTAGTTATAAATTGTTCAGGTTGAGTAATTTGACCTAGATATATTTCTTCTTCTGTTTCATGAATCTTTTTACCATGTTTTAATTGTTTCAATGCATTAATCCATTTGTCAAGATCTTCTTCTGTTATTTTTTCTTTATTTAATGGATATATTTGTGGAAATAGTTGTGCAGGTTTGGAACTGTTAAATCTCACACATGTTCGTGGTATTAGACTACCTCTTCTTATTATTGATTTGAACATTAATGATTGTTGGTGATAATCATATATAAAATTTTCAGAATCAATTTTTTTAAAACATAAAGAGTATTTTCATTTTTGTGTTAATACCTTAATTTTTACTTACTATACAAACTTTTTAAGAATTATCTACTTGGTGATCTTTCCCTATCTCTTCTTGATGGGACATATGAATCTGTAGATCTTGAATCTCTAGATGCTCCCGGTACATATGTGTCAGTTCTTGCACCTCCAATTCCACCACCCCCGCGGCTATAACCTCCTCTACTATAACCACCTCTTGTTGAATATCTACCACCTCTAAATCCATTACGAGGTGGTGGTTGATATCTTGGTATAAATTCCCCATTCAATAAAGTATGTGAAGCTATTAATTCATCTCCTCTAGTTACAAATTCTAATTTCCATTTCCCATCCCTTGGTCCTCTATCTTCTTCAAATGTCCATTGATTTATTGCTTTTACAGGTATATAATCAGCATATAACGGTATTCTCTCCACTGAAAATTCTCTTGGTTCTGTTGGTGGTTGTAAATTTTTAGATTCATTTTCATCCATTTTTTCCAATTCTTCATTATATAATTTTTGTTCATGTTCAAATCTTTCAATTTCTTTATTTTCAAATTCTTCTTTTAATTTTAAATCTTCTTCCTTTGATGGATATATTGATCCAGATAATCGATTTCTTAAATATTCAGCTCCTTCTTCACTATTTACTAAAACAATTCCATGAGTTCTTGGTCTATTTAACCATGCCCTTTCAATTCTAATATTAAAATCTTTAATTTCAGAAACTAAATCTTTTAAATATTGTTGAAAATGACCTGCATTTATAGGACGACGTAAATTACCAAGAAATATAGCTCTTGTTACATGATATTGTGGTTGTTCATTAACTTCATAACGAAATTCTTCTTGATCATTCATTGCATCTTCTTGTGTACTCAATTCTAACCCAATATTGTCTACTCTTCTTGTAGAAGGTTCATAACGATCTGGACGATAACTTGAATGAGGAGGTGGTGGTTTATTATATTGAGGATAGGGCAATGGACCTTCCCTTTCCCTCTCATATTCAACATCACTCATAGTTTGTTGATGTTTCAGAGTTGAAAGAAAAAAAAATAAAGCACCAAATTTAATACACGCATTTTTCACAAAAGATAATGAAATATCATTATATTTTCTATTTACACAACTTTCTCTATACTTCCCATAATCTCTTTATTAAATCGAATAATCCGTTACTTGTAGTTTCCATTACATAGATACCATATATAGCAACACAAGTTCCAAATGTTAATAATTTACAAGCTAAACCATACCACGCATTATAAACTCTTTTTGGTATATAATCAATTATACAACTTTTAAATCCAGCATGACAATGAAATAATAATAAAGTTGAAAAAGTGGCATCAACAATAGGGTGTTCAACACCTGCAATAAATGGTGTCATCACTAAAGGAATCATAGCAATTGTAACTACTCTCTCATATGTCCAATGATTTGATCCTTCATAAGCAGAAGGTGATGGAGGTTTATAAGCTTCATTTACAGTTTCTACTATAAATCCTGCTGGTTGTTCTATTAACTTATATTTTGAAAAATCAGGAGTAAAACGTAGTGTACGTTTAGATAGTATACCTGGTTTTAGTATTGGTCTTGATACAGCTGATTTTATTGAAAACATTTGGTGATAATGGTGATAATGAATACAGAAATAATTTTTCATAGAGAAAAAAATAAAGAGCTCATAAATAAGTTGAAAAGTTTGATACAATAATAACCAAAATTCTTACAATTAAATCATTACATTAAAAACTATTTACAAATCTCTATCATTAAATTATTCCCTCACCATGAAGCCACTTTAACACCAGGTATTTGACCAGCTCTTGCTCTATCTCTAAAAGCAGTTCTATTCAATTTAAAATCACGTATTAATGATTTAGAATTTCCAGTTGCAACACATCTATCTCTTATTTGTATATATGAAGTATATTTAGGCATACTAGCTAATTGTAATTGAGCTTCAACTCTTGCTCTTGAAGGTAAATCTTCATTTCTTGCAATATATTTTAATGCATTTCTTGTAACTTCATGTTCTGCAAATTGTAATCTTTTAAATTGATCTCTTAATACCCTAGCATTTATATGAGTATGTTTCGGTATTTCAAATTTTACTGGAAATCTGAATGGCATGGTGATTATGATTTGATTTTAGTTTGAAAGATGATGTCGATTTATGAAGATGAAGATTGAGCGACTTGGTTCTTTCTGTGAATACTATGTAATAATGTACTTTTGGATATCTGGAAATGATACAGATTACAGGTTTTGTTAAGTATGTGTTTCGTGGTTGATGAAATAGTAGTTGGGTTGGTGATAAATTGATCAAATCGTATTTCTAGTAAAAAAAAATTTATATTTGTAGTTACAGTGCGTTTTATTGATACAAAATGTTTGAACAACCATTATCGTGCCAAACTTCACTACAAATAGGACTCATGATATGACAGTTGGAGTTTTTCAAGATATAGAAACTATATGATACGTTATGTTATAACCGATACGAAAGTGTTTAGTCAAACTGTGAGCTGGTATAGGAAGAAGAATTTCAATTTCCTCATTTCTTTAAGATCACTTATTGAAATCCAACTTGTTTATTGCATAGAATTCAATATAAAGAACAGATAAATTCAGATAGTTTAAAATATGTATGAACGACTCTATATAAGTTAAAGAAGGATAGTAAAATATGTAGTATCAAGAAGTTTATTATAGTTCTGAATTTAACTTCGAATATATATCATTGGTGTTTAAAATCGTCTATAACTAGGAACTTATTTCAAACTAAATTTGCCTAAAAGTCTATCATCATTATTGTCCCCACACTTGCTGCAATAAATAAGAAGTTATACTCAGTTTGTATTGATTCATTTTCATGGCTATTAGTCTAATTTCTTGAATGGATTAAAACTTAAAATCAATTTGTTAGTAGGACCAGAAACAACTTATGTAAAAGTAACTTATGAAATGTATGTATGAGCAGAAGATTTCATTGCATGAATTGCTCCTTGAAAATACCTAATAATAGTGTTGAAATTATTTGGTGAGACAAAATTTAATGACACTCTCATATCTAATTCGTGATGTATTTTTTTGGTCTGAAACTAGAAGGTACCTCTCATTACCAGATACTTCATAAATGTCGCGGCCTTGTTTTGGTCACTAAACGTTTCAGCTCTACCTGCTCCACTTGTGTTAAAAGCTCAAAAGCATCTTCCCCTTCGTTATCATAATCATAATCATAATCATAATCATAATTTGGATCGTCATTAAACTTTATCTCTCCAAATATTATAAAAGATGTTATCTTGATTGATAAATAGGGTCTTTATCATACTATTGGTATTAAAATTGTACGTATTTACTTGAATCCAATATTTACCGGAACTTTTTACGGATAATTTGTCATGTTGAACACTTGAATCAAAAAATTGGGTCTGATGCTTCACATAAATGGAGAAAACCAACAAATCCTTGGAATCAACTTTAACATTTTCCTTGTTGGTCAAAATCTAGCTCTAAGTTGTATCTTTCAATACTATTTTCATATTGTTCTTAGCAATGATTAATGAGGTCATTCCAATTCCAGCGACAACACATAACCCCACACTAATAGACAAACACTTTAATGTTGATAAATTGCCTGATATTCTATAAGATTTTAATAACACACTTGCAAGTATAGCCGCAGAAATTAAAAATCCACCTACAGCAGCCAATGTAAACCAAGCAAAAAAATCTTTAGTGTTGATGTTGTTTCCATTTGTCACGATAAAAATAAATATTAATAGGATAATAATCAGTATTATGAGTAGATATTTCACAATTTGAAGTAAACGTTCTTGGTTTTTCAATTCTAAAGAATTATCTCCTATTGTTGGAGAGTTCATAGTTTGAATATTGGAAACAATCTATAAGCTAGATATCTAAAAAATATTGGAAATAATGATATTTCCAAATTTCCACTTGACTTGATGATTAATTGAATTGAAATTGAAATTTGGTATCGTGCTTTAAGTTTTTGATTTGAGTATGTCAAACTATTTTGTGATTACATAAATTGTGTATCAGAATTTGATCACAAAATCTAATAAAATTTACGAGGGATTGTAAAAAGAAAATAAAATAGTGGGATTAAATAAGAATTAGTCTTAACTATATTAGGACTGAAACGAAAGGGATTTTGAATTGTTGATTTGGGGTTACCATAATCATTAAGAAATTGGTACATGACCCAAGTACTATAGCAATGAAAATAATCACATTATCCGTGAATTTAAAATTGATCAAAATGATTATCAAGTTTAGACTCAAAAATTGGTGAAATCCATCTTTTCATATTATGACAACTATTCATAGAGTGTATCGTACAAACAACTTGGCATTCAACTTTGAATCTTTAGTATCATTTGGGCCATCGAGTTTAAAGAAACTGTTGATTTTCATTTAGTCTGGAAAAAATTTTGGAAATTTCTTGGAATGCATCAAATTAACCTTAACAATTATACCATTTTCCAGCAAAAGATATATGTATTGTGTTCATAGCCAGGTCACCCGCTTTCAGTGGGTATGAAACATGATGGCTCGGTGGTGATGATGATCCGGGATTGTTAACATCGTCTTTCAAACAAAACTTTATAAAAGCATTGATAATTCATCAACTTCAAGCAAAATACAATAACAATGCCACTCGAAGCATTAATCGTGGATTCATCTGGTTAGTATAAAGCAGAACCAAACTTTATTATCAATTGTTGGACCTATTTTTTAAACTAATAAAAAATTTATAAAGAACTTGAATTTTTTTTTTGCAAATCTTCAAATTGGAGTCTTCAAAGCCAGAAAATTAAAAACGGCATTCTACCTATCCGATAAAGTCAAACAACTACAAAATTTTTATACCTCCATTGCTCAACTATGCAGATACAATGTTTTTTTACGTCGATTTAAAAAATCAGGATTTTGATAATTGAGAAACGTCATTCACTGGCCCAAACCGGTAAGTGCTAAACCCCTTTTGCCTCAACTTATAGATCATATAGTTCAATTGATCCAAGCTTTCTCAGGGAGGTACAAATAAAGAAATAAAAGTTGTTTATGATAAGATTCGAACAAAAGATCAAGTGAAGTTTAAGTGACCCGCTACCAATCAAAAACAAGTACGCCACGCCAAATCTGAGTTTTTGACGTGGCGTAGTGGTCATTTCGAATCCAGATCTTGTAAAAGTCATGGAACTCAAGTTCAATCCGTCCGGTGAGTAAACGTTTTACTGCTAAAATCAGGCCATTGACTCAAACAAAAGGTCAATTTTGCATTTGTCAACAAATACCTGACATCTAGTACACAAATATTTGCAAACTTACTGAAATGATTAGTTGTCGTTAGTGATTATGGATAATTTTAGTCAATATTCTACCAATAGATCAATTTCCTTGACAATTAAAGTATCAACATACATCATTCATCAACTACACCTACATCTAGGATCAGAAATTACTTATCCAAAGATAATTGAGCCTCAGAACCACTTTGTAATACTTTTTTCTAAGTCTTAATACTATTCTTGTGATATCTAACCTTGTTCAATTTAGATTTTACAAGTGTAGCAACACTTAAGAAAAAAGTATTATCAAGTGGTCCCGAATGTTATTCAGCATCAGCTCTATTTAGGTTTCTATTCGTTATAATGTTTTCAATTTTTTTGTTGCAAAAAACGTAGTATTTGGTTTAAGAGCTAGACTTCTAATTTAATAAGGGGTTGATTTTGAAAAAGAAAAGAAGTACCAGTTTAATAAACTATTGAATGAAAAGAAATAGACTATGCAAATGAAGAATCAAATAGTATTATAGGATTCTTCAATTGTTATTCAATTGATAGTAAATAGTTTCAAGATCTATGATTCATTAACGTTGTTTGGTATAAGTTTGTAAAATGTGGTAGTGTACGATTAGTCAATTCTATTAACAAAAATATTCGTAAATTCTAATTAAAAATATTTCTTAGTAGAAATAAGGGTCCTTTCTCTTTTTCTGATAATGATTAAATTTTACCGATTGATCATTAAAAATCAAGAGATGAAATCCAATAAGTTTGAGTTAACAGTTTTTGGTTTGATTTTTAAACATTAATAAGAGAAGTGCTGTAAAGTAATACTAAAAAATAAATATATTATCAAGAACCTCTATCTTACTAATAATTTCCACTGTTAGTTCCTTATTTGCCTTTATTAGTAGATTCTATTATGATTTGATAATCTGATTAAAACTCATATATATATTACACGCCATACTTTACAGTTGATCAAACGGTATCAATTTGGGCTTTTAAACATGGTTACTTGATCTTCCTAAAAAGATTAAACAGTTGTTGATAAAAACGCCTCTTTTTTTTCATTGATATTCTATATGGTTATTAAAACCAAAAAAAATAAAGTTTATAATTCAAGATTTAAGATACGAAAAAGTTTATGAAAAAGTTAAGATCTCTTGGTAATTAGAGATGCTGATTTCATTAAAATTGGAAGGAGTTGATAAACTTTGAATTTGGACTATCATTCCACACGTAATGAGAAAAACATGGCTTTGAAAATATATGATTACACAGAAACCAAAAATCACATTCTTTGTTTAATTGATTGGAACTTTAATAATTTGTGTTCCTTAATTAGAAATTTTGTAAATTGATGGAATTGTGAAATAAAGTTTAAGTTTTAACGTTTATTGATTAGGCTTATTGAAATAATCGATGAGACATTGGAATGTAGAACAAGTATTAGTTGAATCTTCTTGCTTATCTTTCAATCAGTTTTTATAATTAATATTTGTGTAAAAATATATCTGGTTGAATTTCATCTCTATTTCAATAGACTTTTATCACAAATATGATTAATTTAATTTAATTCATATCACTTACTCTTTAATCTATTGTATAGAATTTTTATATTATTTGTGTTGATTAATAAGTCATTTTGCATAGATTACTCTTCTTCCCTTTTCCCACATTTAGCACTTAACTCAACATAATTAAATTAATTTTCAGTTACGAAATAATCAATTTAACATAATATTGAATATTGTATGTACTACTTAGTGTTGATGTGAAAAATCGTTGTTGATATTTATTATACTTTTTAGCTCTATTTTTTATATTTAATAATTAATCATAAAAACTTTTCCTTTATTTCAATAATCAAATTACTTTTATTCATCTTATTTCATCATTAATACCTAACTACTTTCTCATTTCATTCATCATCATTTATCACTTGGAACTTTAATTTGAGTTATATTTCAACCTTCCCTTCCTTTACAACATTGTTTCAAGACCACGTTTTATCATTTTTTTTTTACAACCTACAACTACTTGAGATTAAAGGAAACAACCACTTCATACACACTATCTCAACGTCCAACTTATCATTCGCTTGATTAATTAGTCTTTGGATCAAATACTTATCATCATACATATTTAACTCAATCGTTTTTGCAACTCATTTTATACTTCATCCAAGAAATATTCATCTGTGAAAGGGCCCTTACATTAAGTCACATATACTCACATATACTAGCCTCAAAATCTAACTTAGATCTACATCCATACCGTAAATACACATAGAAAAATAATGATAAAACTATATACAAATAATAATAAATTTCAAAGAAAAAAATTACTACTAATATCAATTTTTACAGGATGGATAATTGGAATGTTATATTGGTATAATAATCATTATTATAATGATCAAGATCATTTTGGTTTAAATGATTTTTCTCATGATCATTCTATTTATAATTTATATGATGATCATTATAAACCTATTGAAAATGATCAAAAATTACCACCAAAAGAAACATTATCTTCATCATCATCAACTGTTTCTACAAGTGATAGTACTGGTACTATAGATTCAAACGAAACAGGAATAAGTGAACCATCATCTATCCCAAATGACCTAGATCAACAAGAAAAAGAATATAGAATTAAAGAAGAAAAACTTTATCAATCAGAAATTAAAAAATGGCAACAAGAACAATATCAACAAAATTTATCAGATTTTAAATTTAATAATCCATTTTATGAAATGTTAAAAACTAGCCAAAATTTAACAAAGCAAAAAGATCAATATTCATCAATATATGATTCAATATTAAAAGATCATTCATTAATATCTATAATAAAAAATTTAAATTTTAATCAAAGATGTGATTTATTTTTTAAACATATTTATTTAAAAAATCAAAATTGGAATTTTAATCCTAATGAAGATTATAATGTTCATGAAGATGGTAGATTAGATGAATATAAAATTAAAAATTTTAAAATTTTAAAATATAAATATAGTCAAAAGATAAATAAATCTTATATGGATATTGATGATCATGAAGAAGGATTTAAAGAGTTTATGAAAAATGATTATAAACAATTTATGCAAAAAGATGCAGAACAAAGAATTATTGAAAGTTTATCTATATTAAGAATTTATAATAAATGTTATGTTACAAATGATGATAAATTACAACAACAAATCACAAAGGGGTTTATAAATAATCAAAAACAATTTATAAAAAATCAAATTGAAAATAATTTTGAATTATTAGATCCTGAAACCAGAAATAATCCAAATTTAAATACAAAAGAAAAATTTAAATTTACAAAATTTGAAAAATTAGTAAGTGAAACTCATATAGGTAATAAATTTCAACATAGAATGTATCCATGGTTATCATTTGAACACCCAGTATTTGAAAGATGGACAGGACAAATTTTAAATCATCCACCAAATTTTAAAAAAATAATGAAAGATAAAAATCAACCACCCCCTATTAACAACTATAAATTAATAAAAGATAAAAATCTTGATTCTAATTTTTTCAAAGATTTTAAAAATCAATGTAATGGTAAAGGTATTGTATTATCAGTTGCTGATAAACATGTAAATTATGTTGTTAATTTAATTCATTTGCTAAGAGCTTTAAATAATAAATTACCTATACAAATAGTTTATTTTAATGATTTAAATGATGATACCAAAAAGAAAATTGTAACAGCAGCAAGAGAAAATTATTCTCATTTACCAAATTCATTTGCAAAAGTTTCAAATTTATTCCCCAAAGATTATTTAGATAAAAAAAATAAAGGACTAACAAAGCAAGAAATTTGGTTTGTTAATACTGCTAATGTTATAAATGATAATTACAAAAATAAATTTCATGGATTTGCTAATAAATTATTAGCTACTTTATTTAATTCATTTAATGAATTTATGTTATTAGATGCAGATACAGTTATGATGCAACCTCCAGAATTTTTTTTCCAATTAAAAGGTTATTTAAATACTGGATCATTTTTTTTTAAAGATAGAGGTGTTTTACAAAGAAGATCCAAAGAAGATATTGAATTTTTTAAAAATTTATCACCATCAACTATCGATTCAATAATATTTGATATACCAAATATTACAAACCACACCTTAAATCAAAATTTTTTTAAAGGATTACATCATCAAATGGAAAGTGGATTAGTCTTGATAAATAAACCCATTCATTTTAATTCAATATTAATGATAAATCATTTAAATTTAATACATACAATAACAAATAAAGTATATGGAGATAAAGAATTATTTTGGTTAGGTTTTGCAATAAATGGTGATGAAAATTATCATTTTAGTAAATTTAATGCTGCTTCTATTGGTTCATTAACTCCAATGGGTGAAAGATTAAAACCGGATAAAACAAAACATCATTCAAAAGAATTATGTTCACCTCATCCGGGACATATAAATGAAGAAGATGAACATTCTTTACTTTGGATGAATTCTGGTTTTAGATATTGTCATCAAGCTCCCAAAATTGATTTTGAAAAAGAATCCAAAAAGGGAGGAAGATTAAAATTTCTTAAAAATGAACCATCAGTTTTCAAAGATTATTATTTTAACCCCTTAAAGATTAGAAATGCAATAATTCCACCACTTGACACAGAATTAAAAGATCATCCAAATAATCAAGATGAACCAAGTAGTGGTTGGATAATGGATGGGAATTATTGTTCAAGTTATTTATGGTGTGCTTATTCTTCTATTGGTGGTAAAACTAATGATAATACTGATAATACTATGGATGGGATTTTAATTGAATTTAATTCTGTTGAAAAAGCTTTATTTGATTATTATGGTGATATTTGGATTGGAATGGAGTAGGCTATGTTTTTTTTAATTATATTATTATTATTTATTGAGTTTTTTTTGTTTCATGTTTTTTGTTTCATGTTTTTTGTTTCATGTTTGTTCGTTTGTTTTTAGGATATACAATTTTGGGTTAATGTTTGTAGAATATGATTACTTAGATAGTATTTACATATTTTTTACATATTTAATAGAGAAGTTTTAAGTTTTAAGTTTGAAATTTAATTTATAATTTACTAATGTAGTTGTAGTTGTAGTTATAGCAGCGTCAAAAGCTTTCCAATTCTTCACATTTATTTAAACGTATTAACAGGGAATTTGTGTAAGAACAGTTCTATTCTATAAAGTGTTAGGCTAATCAAAAATTAAAAATATCAAAGTAAAACAACAAATTAAATCAGATATACATACTCAACAACCTTCAGTTCTACATAGGATTGTAAATTTGTTTTTCATAAAACTATATGCAAACAAAAGCTCCTCAATCATTGGACAAAATAATGAAAAAACGTTTAGTTACTTATCGAAAAATAGTGGAATTCTGATATGTAAGATATTGTAAGAACCCTAGCACATACTACTAAAAATAAAATAAATAAACAATACATGAGGTTAATACTACTCACAAACTTTTTACTAGGTTGGTTTAATTTCTATATTCTTTCAAATAAGCTAATAAAACTCCTTGTTTCATTCTATTTTTTTTTTTTTTTTGATTTGTTTCTTCAAGAAAATGTAGGTAGAATACACTCAATTTTCAGTTGGAATGAGATGATTGACTTGAACTCTAGATTAAAAGAAGAATCTATTGATACTTTACTAAATTTAGAAGAAGTACAATAGATTATCTGATAAACAAAGAAATTGTGTAATTAACTCATTCACCCCCTTAAAAGTTTAATTTCTAAAACAATAGAATAATATCATCAATATCATAACCATTTTAATTAATTATTTGTTTATATTTCTAAGTTACGAGATATATTTTTAGTAATACATTTAATAACCAACAAAAACAAATTACATCATCATCCATGGACCTACATAATCAGCTGGCAGTACCACTGTTTGTGAAAGAACACAGCTATAAATCAAAGAATTAGCAAAAATTTTAGGCAAGGAGTTGTTATAAAAATACTTAATTCCGTACTGCATTACTATAATGTTAAAACAACTCCTTTAATAAGTTGAAATATATATAATCTTAAATGTCTCAAATACTTGAAAAATGCCTAAAGTTCCATCAATAACATATATATTCAACAAACTAGCTTTAATTATATTTCCATTCACTTGTTTAAAATCAGTCATTATCGTTTTTGTTTTGTGGTAGTCTATTTATGGAATTCATTTGCAACAATTAGAAACATTGAATTATTTAAACACAGGTGGAAGTAGATATTGAATCATTAACTCCGATTATAATAAATATCGAAAGATCTCACACAATCAACCATCAGTCAATTTTACTAAAGTATCAGTTGGTCCATGATTCATTAAGTAATAAATCTGTTTCAACCAATACTTGTTGCAACAACTTTTCACAAAGGATCATATTAGTTAAAACATCTTGAAACACCAAAAGTGAATAACATACAATGTTCAAATCATATTACAATAAGAAGAGATTTCAAAAAAAGAAAATAATATTGATTACAAGTATTTCATTATGGGCAATAGGTTTATTTTATTGGTATTTTAAATTTATTTATATTCCACAACAACATCAACATCATGAAATGGATGAAATAATGGGAGATCATTCAATATATAATTTACATGATGGATTTTATAAAGAAATTGAACATAATCAAAAATTACCAACTTCTACTACATCAACATTATCTGTTGCAAATGCAGATCAAACAGTTACACCTAATCCTGCAAATCAGAATCATTTAGATGATGAACAACAACTTAAAGTAGCGCTTGAAGAATATGAAAATGAGCAATATAGACTAAATACGGAAGATTTTAGATACAACAATACATTCTTAAACTTGTTAAAGAATCATTTAAATTTAAATAAAGAAAATGATCAATTTTCAACAATATATGATTTAATATTAAAAGATCATTCATTAATTTCGATTTTAAAAAATTTAAATTTTAATCAACGATGTGATTTATTTTTTAAACACATTTATTTACAAAATCAAAATTGGAATTTTAATCCAAATGAAGATTATACAATCTATTTAGGTGAAGAAGGATTAAATGAATTTAAAGAGGGAAATTTTAAAGTTTTGAAATATAAATTTTTCAAACAACTAAAATCACCACCTAAAAGTATTTATGAAATTAATGATGATGATGAAAAATTAAATGAATTTATTATCAATGAATATACAAACAAAATAAGAAATGAAAAACATAAAAAAATGATTGATAATATTTCAATTTTTAGAATTTTTAATAAATGTTATATTACAAATGATAAAAAGGATCAAATTGAAACAACAAATAAATTTATAAATAAACAAAAACAATTTATTGAAAATCTAAATAACATAGAAGATAATGACAAAAATTTTATAAATAATGATGAAAAATTTTCATATAATAAATTTGAAAAATTAGTATCTGAAAGTCATATAGGAAATAAATTTCAACATAGATTATATCCATGGTTATCATTTGAAAATCCAATATTTGAAAGATGGACAGGACAAATTATAAATTATCCACCAAATTTTAGAACAATTTTAAAAGATAAATCTCAACCAATTAATAAAGAATTTATAAAAGATTCAAAATCAATTAAAGATTTAAATTTTTTTAAAAATTTCAAAAATCAATGTAATGGAAAAGGTATTGTATTGACAGTTGCTAATATACATGTTGATTATGTTATAAATTTAATTCACTTGCTAAGATCTTTAAATAATAAATTACCTATACAAATTATCTACTTCAATGATTTGAATAATGAAAGTAAAAAAAAAATTGTAACAGCCGCAAGAGAAAAATTTAATAGTTTACCAAATTCTTTTGAAAATGTTTCAGAATCATTTACAAATTTAAACCCCGAAGAAGGTTTACCAAAACAAGAAATTTGGTTTGTTAATATTGCTAATGTCATAAATGAAAATTATAAAGAAAAATTTCATGGGTTTTCAAATAAAATTTTAGCTACTTTATTTAATTCATTTAATGACTTTATGTTGATTGACGCTGATACAGTTATGATGAAACCTCCTGAATTTTTTTTTAATTTAAGAGGTTATTTAAAAACTGGAACTTTATTTTTTAAAGATAGATCAATATTAGAAAAAAGACCAGCGGAAGATAAAATTTTATTTAAAAAATTATCTCCTTCAACTATTGATTCAATTATGTTTAATATTCCAATATTAACAAATTATACTTTAAATTTAGGATTATTTATTGATTTATGGCATCAAATGGAAAGTGGAATGGTTTTAATTAATAAATCCTTACATTTTAATTCAATATTAATGATAAATCATATAAATTTATTTTCAAATTTAAGGGATAAATCTTATGGTGATAAAGAATTATTTTGGTTAGGTTTTGCAATTAATGGTGATGAAAATTTTTATTTTAATAAATTAAATGCTGCTTCAATAGGAGTTATAACTTCAAATAATGAAAGAACCAAGCCAGATGGCTCTCCTTATAAATCAAAAGAAATTTGTTCTTCTCATCCTGGTCATATAAATGATGAAGATAATCATTCATTATTATGGATAAATTCAGGTTTCAAATTTTGTCATCAATCTTCTTTAATTGATTTTAATAAGGAAAGTTCAATAGGGGGTGATAAATTAAAATTTTTAGAACCTGATCCAGAAGTTTATGAAAAATTTTATAATATTAAAAATAGAAAATGCTATTATTCCACCAATTGGAAATAATTATTTATCTCATGAAAATAATCAAAATGAACCATCAATTGGTTGGATTGGTGATGGTCGTTATTGTGGTACTTATTTTTGGTGTGGTTATTCTTCAATTGGTGGGAAAATCAATAATAATGATGAGAATAATAAAGATAATACTAAAAATGGAATAATTATAAATTATAGTGAAGAAGAAAAACTGTTATTTAATTATTTAGGTGATGTTTGGGTTGGAATGGAGTAATTTATTTCTTGTATAATTAATTAATTTTTGGTTTTAGGTTTTAATTAAAATGTTTTTTGTAACTTCTTTGTTTCAAATTTTATTTAGTTTCTTTTAAGCATCCTATACAAACATAAATCGTTGTTGACATCAAAATTTTGCTTGAAAGAGAGACTTGTTCAGAAATTAAAAGAGCATCAAAATTTTAAAAATAAGTTTATGTATTGAAAATCTATATAAAAAAAGGTAACCTAAAATAACCTATCAAAAGCAAAATTTAGATAATAAAATGAAAAAACATATTGATAAAATTATATTGATAAAATTTAATTAAAAACGAATGAATGAGCAAATAAAATAGAATTAAAATGCCTGGTTTAAATATATTATGTTTGTTATTAGTTGTTTGAACTGAGTCTGTTTTTAGACTTTATAATTTAGATGTAAAAGTACATTTTGATTTGTTGATTTAATTAGTTGATTTAATTTGTTTCAAATTTAATTTAAAGTTTAGCAGCAAGATTTGTAATTATTAGATATTTATCTATTGAAATCGATTGAGCTTGTTGTTAATGATTTATAAAAAATTATTGATCAGTTCAAGGTGTTTTAACCTTCTTTTATATTCTTTTCTTTCTTGAGAAACACGTCTTCGAACGTTGAAATAATTGTTTTAAATTTATCGATGAGTTTGAACAATAGTCTATATCAATTTAAGTCTTAATTAAGTTAAATAAATTACATGCATGAATTCCTTAAACCCACAATGTAAATCCATATCATTAGCATTGAGAAAGTCTTAAGTCCTGTGACTCTGATTATTAATTTTACCAAAATAGTAACAGGATTCGTAATTGTTAATGATCATTAACGGTATTAATTGACTAACTTTGTGTTTCATAATTAAACTTAATTATTATGTATGAAGGAACTTAAATAAGTATAATTGTAGATCTATCATCCTCTCCTTAGCAACCGACAACCCTTTAACAATAAATCAATACTAATTTAAACCCCTCAGGTACAAAACGCGTTATTTTCAAATCAAAAAGAACCCTTTCGTAATGAAAAATTAGGTACCCGTAGATCATTATGAAACAAATTATTAATTTCTGAATTTTACCTATTTAGTATTTTTGTGTTAAATTACTTGCTTATACTAAAGTGTATCGCTTATGTAACTTATTATGTAATCCTGTTTCGGATTATACTATCAATTGTAATTAATGATTGAAAATTGATTCCATACATGATGTATTTAAGTACAAGCGAGCAAACAAGTGTTTGTGAACAATTTGTTATTTTTAAAAGTTTTGTGATGAGTATTAAAAATAGAACAAATACCACGTTTCTCAATCAAAGCAGTGTTGATCAATTGAAATTATTGAAAAAATTGGGTAGCTAACAGTGAAATTGTGAGTACGATTTTTTGAAAGTCTAGACAATATGGTTCTAGCTTAAAGTTGTTGAGTCTTCTACAATCTGAAAAGTTAGAAATTGTTTTCCTCTTTTGCATTAAATCAATTTTAGTAATCTGTGCCATTATATCAAAATTTGTAATTGGAAATTTTCAATTAATCCCCTTTGTTATTCAATTAACTAACTTGATGATCTATGATTTCTTTTTAATAAATTACATGTATTTACAATTGGAAATTTTCCCGTTATAGCTAAATTAAAATTACGAAGGTTTCACAAATGGTTGAAACAATAAGGGTCTATGACTTTTTTGTGTCTGAATACATTATTTAGAATATTCTACAGATAATCTAAATGTGTTGTCTTATCAAATGCATATAATTAGTGTTCCCTTTATGGTTAAATTAGTAAATTTACAAATAATTGGAACAATGTAAATCATCAAACTCGCTAACAAGAATAGATAGTGATTGTTGCGATCTAGATATTTATCAAAATCTGTTACAACAATATGATCGATAAAGTTGTTGATCTATGATAATTTACCTCGATGAGTAGACGCGTATGCTCGAGATGTTTAAATCTACAAATTTTCTGATACGACCAACTTAAACATTAAGGACATCGATCAAAACCATCTTGTTCTGGATCTTTACATTATTTCTCTGTTTTTTATGAAAGGGGTTTACTTCTAACTACTCAACAGTTAAAATATACTGTGATAATCAAATTTCGAGAATGATCGTCATGAAATTTTCAAGAGATATTACCTCAGTCTTGAAATGTGTATCTAAATATACCTCAATTCTATTCAAAAAGTTTACATTCTAGCCACCGTTTCACTTTGCATTTGATTCAAAATTCGCCATTGCCTTGGATTAAGGCATAAATATGCAAATAATTATTCTCTTATAAACTCGTAAACTTAATAAACGGTTTCAAATTATTTAATAGCAAAGGTATCAGATGTGTGGTGATGGTATGGATAACGATTCATATCAAACTTTGTGTGAGCATATTAATTCAAATTTAACAGATTAAATTTCATTAGTGGATCATAATTGAACTCCTTTCATTTGATAGGGTTTTGATTAATTTAGTTTTTACTAGTCCCTTATTTAGTAGAAAAATACAAAATAAGATCGCGTTACAAATAATAACCATGAGTTTCTTATGATAATTGACAATAACTTCTATCATTTTTTGATTAAGTTTCAAGATAAGAGTTATGATAATTTTTTCTATCATGTAAATAATAAAACACAAAATACAAATTAGGTAAAAATCATCTGAAACAAAGGGTTCTCACAAAACATATTTAAAACGCGTTTTTGAATCAGGGTTTTCAAAAAGGGATTATTTCGGTAAGTTAAGCAAATGATTTTAATGATTTGCGTATAACTGCGGATACCTGGAATATGCACTAAGATTATTGGAACACTATCTTGAGTTGAAATTGTATTGTCCCTGTCTTTTTTGTGATAACATTAATTATCATTAACAGTTACGAAATCATCGTTATATCATCATTTTATTATCAATACTATTGTTAAAGAATTTTGTTAGTATTGGTTGCATTTAAGATTTGCAAAATTATGGATTTAAAGGACTTAATGCAATTAATTTACCTGTTCAGGTTTAATTAGATTTTTATCATAACTTATCCTTTGATTTTAGAATTCATTATATCATCCAGACGTGTTTGTCAAAATACATTTTTTACTATATAAGTAGGTTCAAATCAGCTTTGAAGTTCAGATATTTTTAAAAAGTATCATCAACAAACTATCTACTAGATAATAACAAATATCAAACTAATAAAACTTCATCTTAAGTTACAGCTGCTGCATAATTAAATACAAATTTAACTAATATTTTAACTTGAAACAAATTTATCAAACGTTTCAAACTTTATATTACATTTACTAGAATTTATCAATCAATTTATTTACAATGTATTTCTACATCTAAATTAGGTCTCATAAATACCTGTTATATAACAACCTTTAAATTCAATTCATTATTATTTGTTTGGCTAGCTCAAATTTTTTCATCATGATTTCATATTATATTCAGCTCAAGTAGTTAGAAATTTTTATAGAAATTTATAATATTATTTCAAATAAATATAGATTTAATTCAAATTAACTGCTTATTGCAATCCTATTTCTACCGTCTCTTTGTCATAACTTATATTTGGACCTTACTTGATTAGTAATCCTCATTACGCATTGTAATGCAGGTATTAATAGATAAATAGTTATGACCAGTTAAATCAGCCTAAGTTATCATATCATTATATGATAAATCGTTTAATATGGCACGCGAATTGAATTTAAGATGTCGTGTGATGTTTCAAAAAAAATGATGGATCGTTTTTTTTAAAGGATAAGTAGTTAGAAAGGTCTTCCGACAAACAAGCTATTGCATCTTGATTATGATGTTACAGAACTCTTCGAGAATGGATGGAAATGTACTCTTTGATGTGTATAACTTCTTGTTTTGTTTGTATTCTGTATCGTTATTCTTTTTTAACCTCTCAAATTAAGAGACGAAAAAATTTGATTTATGAAAAACAAAACAAGAAAAAGAAAAAAAATTATAAACACTTTTATTATCAACAAGTAATATTATTAAGTACCAGAACTACACCACCAAATCATCAATTATCGACCATCAATCAATTATACTCTTTTGTGTATTCAATATAAAACTATAAGCATAAGTATCTCTTGCGTTTTAAGGCTACAAGATTCAGTCACCTAACTGTTTTATACTCGTGTTGTAATTGTATCCTTAAAGGCAACACATTTAATAATCAAACACCAGAAATCAATCAGACATCACATCAAGAAAAAGCAGATAATTACAGCATATTTTGATTTCTAATCCTTCGATAATTTCCTTCAAATCAAATCTAATTCGTTAATATCAATATGCCAAGAGTGTCAGCTAGATCCAATAAAGGTACTCATTCACTACGTGAAAGGGAAGCATTAGAAGCTCAAGCAGAACTTGAACAAAATCAAGGTTATCAAAAACTAAATGTTAATAATAAAAGTCTACATACAAAGAATGAACCAAAACCAATTGAAAAAGATGATGATGATGAAGAATTTAAACCAGATCAAAAAGATAATGATCAAGAAAATCAAGGAGATGATGATAATTTAGAAGATGAAAATGATATAAGATGTGGTCCATGTGGAGCAACAACTGAAAATTATGATGAAGAAGATGATCCTTATGGAACAATGGTATTTTGTGAACATTGTAAAACTTGGCAACATTTAAGATGTATGGGATTAAATAAAAAATCAAATTTAGATGATTATAAATGTGATATTTGTTCAGGAAATCCTAGACCTTTATTAAAGAAAAGAAAATCTTCATCTGTTAATGAAGAACCACAATTGAAAAAGAAAACTCCTGGAAGAAAAAGTCAAAATGATGCAGAATTAGGACCATTTGAAAGATTAAAAGATCCAATCAGAGTTAGTACAGCTAAAGCATTTTATAATTTTTTAAATAAAATTTCATTAACTAAGAAAAAAATCGAAGAAAATAAATCAACTGAAACCAACCCAGAATCAACTAAAATTAGCGAAGAAGAAATAAATTCAAAATCACTAAATATAGCACTTGAACTTGAATCAATTATGAATTCAAAATTTACAAAAAAATTATATTCAGATGAAGGTCGTAGAGTATTATTTATTTTGAAAAAAGGTTATGGACAAGATTTATTAAATGACAAATTAACAGTTTTAGAATTAATGAATAAATCACCACAAGATTTAAATGCAGATATTGCTAAAATTGAACAACAAAATAAAGAAAATATTAAAAATATAGTATTAGTTGAAAATGATCAAACTCAAATTGTAAGAAGAACTCATAAAGGAGAAATTATATTAGAAAATGAAAATGAATTTTATAATCAAATGGATGAAAGTATTGCTGCTAGAAAAGTTGATCATCGTAGATTCTCACAAGATTTGGCTGATTTAGAACCTAATCATTTGAAAACTGATAAAGTTGAAAAAAGTATCTACAATAATGTCAATCCAAGATTGGAACATGATGACTCATCAAGTGATGAAGAAGAAGAGGAAGAGGAAAAGGAAGAACAACAGAATGAAGATTCTAAAGATAGAGAAAATAAAGCTACTACAACGAGTGAATTTAATAAGAGTCAACATAATCCTGAAGAAATAACAATACCAACAAACGAAACTCAAGATGATCAAAAATCCACAGAATCACTTAGTGATAATGGTAATGCTCCAACTCCCGAAGAAGACAAAATTCAAGGTTTTTTGAATGGTGAGTTAAATTCAGATGACAAACGCTCACCAGAACCAACTAAAAGCAAATCACCATCAGTTCAAATACAAGCTCCACCAATTGAATTATGGCAAGGTTCTATAACATTTCCAGAATTGGCGAACTTCAAAGCAAATGCATTTTATTATTCATCAACTGACTATATCAACGATACATCATCTAAATCTCTTGATAATTCAACGAATATAGCAAGAGATATTTTTAAAAAACAACACAGTTATATAATTGAAGGTAGATTACAAAAAGAAACATGTGAAAAATATTTAAATATGATAACATCAACAAGAAATTTATATATAATTGAAATTAAACCAAATAATTTGAATTTTGGTGATGAAAATAAAATTTCAAAAAATCAAAGAAATTTTGATAAATTATATCATTATTTTATAAAATCAAATAAAGTTGGAGTATTAAGTGGTAAACCATCATTTGTTAAAGATTCATATTTAATGTCAATTGATTTTAGAGATTTACAATTATCAAAAATTTTTCAAAATCATAAAATAAAATTATCAGATAAAATTGGTTTATTTGCTGTTTTTGTTGTTTCAAAAAATTATAAACCTCAAAAAATTGATGAATTAGAAGATGTAAGAATTAATTATAGTCGACCTTCTTCTTTATCTACTACTTCTTCTAATAATTATTCAAATTCTAAAAATTCTAATAATAAAAATTTAGAATCTATTTTAAATCAATTGTAATTAATCGGTTGATTTATATTGAGGTATGTTTTAATGGTTAATGATGTATTATATAATTGTATAGCTTGTAATGTATGAAAAAGAATTAAGATTGTTAATGGAATTGTTTGTACGAAAATAGAATGTATAGAGCGGCTTGAATACAGTAGAACCTTTTGAAATTTAACAAACCTCTATTTTATTCAACCAAATCAACGATTTAAGCAAATCAAACAACGGGTCAACTCAACTAGAAAAATGTATTTTAATGAATGTTGAAGACGGAACACAAGTAGATTTTACTCAACCAACTGGAAAGAATGAGGAAGCAACAAAAGATCAAGTTGAACATGGAACAATGAACGTAGAAGATGAATTCAATTCAAGCTTATTTCAACAAAACAATGGTGATACTCAGTTGATTAATGAAAATAATTCAAGTACCCATGATGATATTTTGGAACAAATAAATGATAAGGAGAAAGACACACATACACACAATGTTTATTCACAAGATACTCAAAAACCAGACAATATTAGTCAACCTATTTTTAATGATCCTATTTCCTTAAGTAGTGAAGAGAGTTCATCTACTCAAAACTTAAATTCAAACTTGAGTCATGTAGATGAAATAAGAAACAATGATCTAAATGGACCAACTCAAGCAGATTATCCAATTGAAGAACCATCATCATTATCACAATTAGATCAATCTTCACCAAAGAAAACCAAAGTCAAAGAAAAAGCACACATACATTACTCAAATTTGGCAGATACTCAAGTTATCAATAAAAATCATTCTACATCAATACTTGAATCACTACCTGATACTCAAATTATACCTCAAGTTAATGAACACCTCCAACAGGGTTTAGTTGATACCCAGGTTATTCCTAAAGTACATTCGCCAAGGAAACAAAATGGTTTAATGAATCAAAAGTCTCCTAAAAAGTCCAAAAAACACATTCATCATCATGACGGTATGAACAACAATAAAACAATCCCTACTACAGACGATATAACAAATCAAACTATACATACAATAGACGATGAAAATAATACTCAACTTAATCAAAGATCAATACGAGAATTACCTCCAACTCAAATGGATCTAGCAGATACTCAAATCATTAATAACAATCAAACGTCTCTGACTGAAGAACCATCATCAATTATAAATAATTTATCAATTTCTGAAAAGGATAATGATGATGATGAAAATAATCCATTTATAGTTAAAAATCCTAATAAAACCAAAACAGACAAGAATGAAGATTTATATGATTTTAAATATTTACATTCTCATAGACAAGTTATAAATACTCAAGAAGAACCAGATACTTCTTTATTTCATAATAAATCTAATAAATCAAAGGGAACAATTGAAGTTCAAACTGATGATGAAAAAGATATAAGTCATGATATTGAAGAAGAAGAAGAAGAAGAGGAGGAGGAAGATGAGGAAGATGAGTTAATGGAAGAAGCACTGGAAAAAGAAAAGGAAGAATCAAAAGAAATAGAAAATGTTCAAGAAAAAGTACAAGAGGACGAAGAAGAAGAATCGGAAGTCCCCATAACGACCGAATTAAAAGACCATTTTGAAGATAGTTTAATTGCATATAGGAAACGACGATTATCACATAGTCCATTAAAATTAAAAAGAAGTAAAACATTAAACGAAAGTGAAGATTCAATTTTTGGATTAAGAGGAAATAATAATAACAGTAATGGTAAAACTAAAAATTTTTTTAATAGACCTGAATTATTAAAAACTCCAGGTACTCAAATTAGAAATTATTCTGAACCTTTAATATTTGCTTCACCATTTGATAATATTCAATCATCTTCTTCACCAAGTAAAAAAATAGAAAACATAAATAAATCAATTAATGTTGCTGATCAACTGATTAGAACTGATGAAGACGAAATTACAATTGATGATGGTAAAAATGTGGATGTAATTAATGATAATAGTAATGGCATTGAGGATGAAAATGAAAATGTGCATGATGATACAAATACTACTGAATTTATAGATGATGTTGAAGAAGGACTGTCACTGAAAAATGATGGCGGTGAAAGATTAATAAATAAAATAAAAAATAGTATAAGACAACAAACTCCTCCAAGTTCACCATCTAAAATTACAGAAGAATTGAGTGATATAAATGAAAATGATTATGATTATGATGATTATGATGATTATGAAAACCATGACCTGTATAATGTTGAAGATGATAAGACAGTTTTAGAAATTCCAATAATTGCAAGAAGAAGAAGGAGGAATAATATTATTGAATCTCAATCAAATGGAGAAGATACAGCTATAATTGATGAAGATCATGAAGAAGCAGAAGAGGAGCAAGCAGACGATAACCAAAATGAAGTAATAACAGGTATATTACGAAAAGAAACAAATGATATAATATATACATCAAATATAAAACACAAGGAAAGTGTTTGGGCATCATATAATTTAAAAATGTATACAGGTGAAATAATAACAAGATATTCACTGGATTCAATTATAAAATTTCAAAATAATGAATCATCAAATATTAAAAATGAAGATTTAAATTATTTAGATATTAGAATTGGTGATAATGTATATATTTTAGGTGATTTAAATTTAAAATATATTGTTACTGGATTATCAAGAGATGAGAGTTTAGTTGATGATATAAAATGTATTAGAGGTTTCAATTTAGTTTATTTGAAAAAATTGAAAAAAAATTGGAAATCTAAACAATCTAAAGTTGATAAAGAAATTATTATACCTTTATCTCAATGTTGGATGGAATTAGAAGATTGGATGATTCATCAACAAAAATTTCAAATTTTAGATAATAGTGAAGATGATGGTAAAATAGTAACATCAACTCAAATAACTTCAAATTCTATAGTAGGTGATGATAACAGTACTTTTGTTACTACCACCAATAACAAAAGAAATAATTTTTTACCAACTACTCCAACTAAATTATCACGTCATTCATCAAATATAGAAAATTTAATTAAATCATTAACTCCATCACCTTCAAAAAATAAAAAAAAAATAAAATCACTGATATTTGTAGGATATATTTTTTTCATAACAAATATAAATGATGATAGAAAAAATGATTTAAAAAATAAGATTGAAATGAATGGTGGAATATATTTAGATTGTGATCTTTTTGAAATATTTAATTATGAAAGTCAAAAAGAAGGAGGAATATCATTAAAATTTAAAAATTTTATAATTAATGATTTAAAATTTGGTTGTCTTTTATCATCAAATTATTGTAGAAGTTCAAAATATTTACAAACATTATCATTAAATTGGCCAATTTTATCAGATAGATTTATTGATGATTGTTTGCAGCACCAAAGTCTAATAAGTCAATGGGAAATTTATATATTACCTTCAGGTTTTTCAAAATTTTTAAATTGTATTAAATCATTAAATTTAGTTAAATTTCAAAATAATTTTAATAATGGAGCTACATTAATTAATCAATTATCACTAAATTCAAATTTATTAAGGGATTATGATATTTTAAATTTACATAATAATTTAAATTTAAATTTTAATAATAGTAAAATTGAAACTTGTGAATTTATTTTCCATTCATTTGGAGCAAATTCTTTAAATAATTTAATTTTAAATAAAAATGATCAAGAAAAAGGATTATTAAAGTTGAAATTAAAATCTATAAGTGAATTAAATCCTGAAAATAAAATTTTAATTTATGATAATGGAAATTTAAAAATTAATTTAAAAGATTATTTAACTGAACAATTAAATTATGAAGAAGAATCAAAAATAATTAGTAGAAGAATGACAACTAGATCTAAACGAATAGAAAATGAACAAAGAGATGAATTAAAACAAATTGATATATATATAATTGATTGGGAATGGGTTGTTCAATGTGTTATTAGTGGATATATATGGGAACCAAATCATAAATTAATTTTTAAAATCTAGGACTCTATGGACTAATTAAGTAGCTAATTACACTTTAAAGGACTAATTAAGTAGCTATTACACTTTAAAAATATACGTTTTTTCATTTGTATCATTTCATTATTCATTATTTATTCTATATAATCTATTTCAAGCTTTAGTTTTTAAAATTCTACCAATTAAAGTCATAAAACTTGCTTTTACTAAAGGCCAACCATTATCATTTTTAACAGCATCACCATTTTCTTCTAATCTTCTTAGTAAATATTCTTTTGTTTCCAAAGGAGGACCCCAAGCAACATATTTTATAACATTTTTTATATTTTTCTTGGTTATTAAATCATAAGTAATTGAATCTGCCATACCTAATAATTGACCTAATACTATATTATTCTTATTTGGATTTTGTTGGTTTTGATCATTATATATTATATTTGTTGCTAATTTTAAAGAATCTGAATTATGAGATGCTATTACTAAATGACCAATATTTGATGTTTTTGAAGGTTGATTTAAAATTTGATTTATACAATATGTTATAGATTTATTATAATTTTCATCAGTATCTTGTTTTGATTTATGAATTACGGTGTTTCTATTTTTTTCAGAATGTAAATAAGCACCTCTAACTAATTTTAAACCTAATTTATACCCATTTTTTGTGGCTAATTTTTCTTCATATTCTAATAAATTTGAAGAATCTGTTAAATACATTTGTAATGTACCAACTACTGAAATTGGATTATTTAATTTATTAAATTTTTGATATAATCTTCTTTGTAATTCATATACAGCTGGTTGTAAATCATATTTTTCTGCATCTATTACAGCAACAACAAATGGTGCAACTCTATCGGGATATTTTTTTGATAATTTTAAATTTGAATTATATACTGTTTCAACACATTTACTTATTTTTTCAACTAATTCTTCAAATGATTTTTCTTCACCATTTTTATAATTTTTTAAAACATGAGCTGAATTTTTTATAAATCCTGTTGGTTTTAAAGCAACATAACCTGAAGGTATATCATTTATATTCATTTTAGTATTTTCAATCATTGATATAGTATGAGGTACTAAGATTTCATTTATTGATTTATTAGTTTCATCTATAATAAATTGAGGATCAATTGATACTTTCTTTTCACCTTCACAAGCTTCAATAGTTAAAGAAATCATCATATTATTTATACCTCTTTTAAATAATCTTGAACCAGTATTTGAAACTTCTTTAACTGTTTCTCCTCCACAATAAATTCTATAAACTAATGATTTTATTAAAAACATTGGAATATATGGAAATAATTTTATACATAATTGTAAAGTAAATTTATTAATTGTACATAAACCAATCATTAAAAATGATAATAATTCTTTATTATCATAAACTTTTAAATATTCATTTGAATTTGATAGAATTGAAGAATTTGTAATAGTATTGGAATTAGAATTTTTTAATTTAAGTGATTGTTTATTTAATTTTGATTTAGATTCATTTATAGATTTATTTAATTCTATTAATGATGAATCTGAATGATTATGATTATGATGTTGTGGTATAGTTGAATTTGTTGGAGTTGTAGTAGTAGTAGTAGATTGAATATTTGGTGAATCATGAAAATATCTTCTATTATTGATATTTGAATAAGTATTATTAATTATAAATGACTTTTTAGTTAAACATTTTGTATAATATAAATTTTTTGTATTTGTATGATTATATTTCTTTAATATTGATATAAAGTTGATTGACATCCTTTATTTCTTAAGAATGTTAAAAGTGATAGAATGATAAAAGTAGAATAATTGGAAGAAGTAGAAGAAGAAGAAGATAAGAGTAAAAGTATAAAACTAAAATAAGAATAGATATATATATTCATGTATATATATATTTATAGATTTGATAATATAGTAAAATCATTTATCATTTATCATCATCATTAACTAAAAATAAGTTAATTAGTGTTATCTTTTTTCTAACTTCTAGAGTTAATTAAAGCGAGCTTACAATACTTTATAACATTTATATACAAAACTTTTGAGAGCTAATTAAAGCGAGAGTTAACTAACAGCGAAGTAAAGAATACAAAAAAAATAATGATACAAATTGATACTGTTAATTTCAATAGAAAGAAGAGTTATAAACGATTTCATTAATGGAAACTATCACCTATTCCATTTGACTTTGATTTCAATTCAGATATTGAATAAATTGGTCTTATTAATAAATACCTATGAGTGAAAATATATTACTAAAATTTTCAATCCCCTTTGTAACTAATAATGAAGAATGAAATGAAATGATGAATTTCTTTATTTTGTAAAAGCTCATTTATATAAATATTAACTTAGATGCTTATGAGTCGCAATGGCTAATAGACTTGTGAGACTTAAACAAGTGTTGCTCATAAATTATTTAAGCCCGTTATTCAAAAAGTGTATTTTCAATAATAATAATAAATCGCACTCATTTTTCAACTTTTTGTTGGTGATTACAAGCAAAATCATTGAATTGAATTAGCTCATAATGTCATCAATTTTGAAAATAAGCTTCTTTGAAATCTACGGGCTGATTATACTATAATTTAATTCTTCAATATAAATTTTACTAGTTTATTTCATACTTTTGAAAAAATGCTACTAAAATTGATGTGTTTGAATTTTGCTGCAAAATTTTATGAATTTTTATGATAAAAGAACCACTTGTCAGATTTTTTTTTTAAAAAACGCCATATCATTTTCTCATTCTTCCTAATTCATAGCATATGCTTTAGTTTGACTCACTAAGTTGCGCTGAGTTAAAAAATGTATATGAAACATGATGTTTCAGATTTTACAATTTTTTAATAATTTTTCTTTCAAATTATCGATTAGAACTATTAATTAAAAAAGTGCGTGACGCAAATATTAAGTCTCAGTTTGGTAAGTTCAGACATACAATTAAAAACAAAAACTTCAAAATAAATCGTTATCGACACATGTAATTATAGATGAACTTAATGAATAGATTACTACCGTCATTATGATCAAAAGTATACAAGGAGTTTCTGTATCGCTGTATTGGATGTGAGCTATCGATACACCTCAGACTAGCTCAAAGCTAGTGTTATCTCCAATCAACTTGTTCAAAATACATATTTGAAGAGGACAACAATTCTAACAAATGTCAAGAAACATCAAAATGGAGGTTTTTTTTTCTTTTAAAAGCTCATTTTGAAAATTCAGAGAGAGTATGGGAGCATCTCAAAATTTTTGAATCTACAAATCTACATTTCAAAAATTAAGCAATATTAGTGTATCTCAAGGTTTGGATCGAACGGCAAAATTATTTAAATTCCATCAGTTTTAAAAATTGATTGAAAAGAAATGATAAATATTAAATGAATCATGTTTTGAGTAAAGTTATTTGTGGAACCTGACATATACCAATAGAAGACTATTTCTAAATTATGAAATTTATTATAATGATTGAATCTAATGCAAACAAATTATTTATATGTTTTAAGCTCAAAATATTTTGAAATACTTCACAATACTTGGAATATTAATGCAATCCAGATTATGAACAACAGTCGAATTTATCAATTAGATTCATCGAGAAATTAGAATATTTTTAATAGGAAGGATAAGGATATTTTTTAAAAAAAAACAAATTGAAATGATCATTTTTCCTTACTTTAAATTCTTGTTTTGATAATAAATTATTTGTTATTTGGATTATATATAGAAACTCAACACATTATTAGGTTGCGTTCATTAATGAGAGTGAAGTCATTGGTGGCCTGAGACTAAACTTACAAGTGTGACTTAAGGAGATTAGAATATGGTCTAAGTTTATCAAAGGGAGAGAATACTTATCTTAAACTGAGCTCACTATATCAATAAAGGTTATTGGTAAAACTTCTATTCAATGCAATAGAATCGAAATATAAATTATAGGCAATGCACAAGATTGTGAAGTTATATCCAACCCAAATTATTCAATGTTGATCAAAAATAGAATATGTTACATTATCAACACATATAAGATTAAAAATTAAAGATTAAACTGAATTAGTATAATTTTCATATCCGGTGTTAGAGATCTAGGTCAAATTGAAATTAGAATTTTGTTCAAAAATGATGATTGATATGGTCAAAACGCAAGATGTAATTATATTAAACCTAAATTATTTTGGATTAATTTCATGATTTCATCAAATTAAGATTTTTATAAAAACAAAGAATGCCGATATTAATATGCAAATTCAATATGTGATTCGGTTTCATTTAAGTTTTGTTATTGATTTTGATTTTGATTTTGGTTTCTGTTTTGGTTTTTTTTACTGAGAACTTACTACTTTCTGTTTTTGAAGTTTTGTATATATTCATTTAATTAGTTAAATCATAGATAAAGATCTATTGTCATTGGTGAAGGAAGGAAAGGTTTAATTTTTAAGTTTTTGGGAGTGTGATACAAACAGCTTTGATAATGCACTAAACTTTTTTAATCGAACACCAG